>NW_027364267.1:0-271774 GCF_046119375.1 Phyllobates terribilis
AAAAGCAAAAAATTTCAGACTTGCACCTTGCAATGCGGAGAAATTACTGTTTGTGCATTTACAATATTCATTGATTTTTGCCATTGAAAAACATCATGTTATTCATATACCAGAAATGTTTGAAGCTACTGACTGAATGAAAGGAGCTGGCATCTCACTCTCTTTGAATCTTCTTTATCATGCTAAGAGGAGCAGGAAAAAGCAAAAAATTTCAGAATTGCACCTTGCAATGCGGAGAAATTACTGTTTGTGCATTTACAATATTCATTGATTTTTGCCATTGAAAAACGTCCAGAAATGATTGAAGGTACTGACTGAATGAAAGGAGCTGGCATCTCACTCTCTTTGAATCTTCTTTATCATGCTAAGAGGAGCAGGAAAAAGCAAAAAATTTCAGAATTGCAACTTGCAATGCGGAGAAATTACTGTTTGTGCATTTACAATATTCATTGATTTTTGCCATTGAAAAACGTCCAGAAATGATTGAAGCTACTGACTGAATGAAAGGAGCTGGCATCTCACTCTCTTTGAATCTTCTTTATCATGCTAAGTGGAGCAGGAAAAAGCAAAAAATTTCAGAATTGCACCTTGCAATGCGGAGAAATTACAGTTTGTGCATTTACAATATTCATTGATTTTTGCCATTGAAAAACGTCCAGAAATGATTGAAGCTACTGACTGAATGAAAGGAGCTGGCATCTCACTCTCTTTGAATCTTCTTTATCATGCTAAGAGGAGCAGGAAAAAGCAAAAAATTTCAGAATTGCACCTTGCAATGCGGAGAAATTACTGTTTGTGCATTTACAATATTCGTTGATTTTTGCCATTGAAAAACGTCCAGAAATGATTGAAGCTACTGACTGAATGAAAGGAGCTGGCATCTCACTCTCTTTGAATCTTCTTTATCATGCTAAGAGGAGCAGGAAAAAGCAAAAAATTTCAGAATTGCACCTTGCAATGCGGAGAAATTACAGTTTGTGCATTTAGAATATTCATTGATTTTTGCCAATGAAAAACGTCCAGAAATGATTGAAGCTACTGACTGAATGAAAGGAGCTGGCATCTCACTCTCTTTGAATCTTCTTTATCATGCTAAGAGGAGCAGGAAAAAGCAAAAAATTTCAGAATTGCACCTTGCAATGCGGAGAATTTACTGTTTGTGCATTTACAATATATATTGATTTTTGCCTTTGAAAAACATGTTATTCATATACCAGAAATGTTTGAAGCTCCTGACTGAATGAAAGGAGCTGGCACCTCACTCTCTTTGAATCTTCTTTATCATGCTAAGAGGAGCAGGAAAAAGCAAAAAATTTCAGAATTGCACCTTGCAATGCGGAGAAATTACTGTTTGTGCATTTACAATATTCATTGATTTTTGCCATTGAAAAACGTCCAGAAATGATTGAAGCTACTGACTGAATGAAAGGAGCTGGCATCTCACTCTCTTTGAATCTTCTTTATCATGCTAAGAGGAGCAGGAAAAAGCAAAAAATTTCAGAATTGCACCTTGCAATGCGGAGAAATTACTGTTTGTGCATTTACAATATTCATTGATTTTTGCCATTGAAAAATGTCCAGAAATGATTGAAGCTACTGACTGAATGAAAGGAGCTGGCATCTCACTCTCTTTGAATCTTCTTTATCATGCTAAGAGGAGCAGGAAAAAGCAAAAAATTTCAGAATTGCGCCTTGCAATGCGGAGAAATTACTGTTTGTGCATTTACAAAATTCATTGATTTTTGCCATTGAAAAACATCATGTTATTCATATACCAGAAATTATTGAAGCTACTGACTGAAGGAAAGGAGCTGGCATCTCACTCTCTTTGAATCTTCTTTATCATGCTAAGAGGAGCAGGAAAAAGCAAAAAATTTCAGAATTGCAACTTGCAATGCGGAGAATTTACTGTTTGTGCATTTACAATATTCATTGATTTTTGCCATTGAAAAACGTCCAGAAATGATTGAAGCTACTGACTGAATGAAAGGAGCTGGCATCTCACTCTCTTTGAATCTTCTTTATCATGCTAAGAGGAGCAGGAAAAAGCAAAAAATTTCAGAATTGCACCTTGCAATGCGGAGAAATTACAGTTTGTGCATTTACAATATTCATTGATTTTTGCCATTGAAAAACGTCCAGAAATGATTGAAGCTACTGACTGAATGAAAGGAGCTGGCATCTCACTCTCTTTGAATCTTCTTTATCATGCTAAGAGGAGCAGGAAAAAGCAAAAAATTTCAGAATTGCACCTTGCAATGCGGAGAAATTACTGTTTGTGCATTTACAATATTCGTTGATTTTTGCCATTGAAAAACGTCCAGAAATGATTGAAGCTACTGACTGAATGAAAGGAGCTGGCATCTCACTCTCTTTGAATCTTCTTTATCATGCTAAGAGGAGCAGGAAAAAGCAAAAAATTTCAGAATTGCACCTTGCAATGCGGAGAAATTACAGTTTGTGCATTTACAATATTCATTGATTTTTGCCATTGAAAAACGTCCAGAAATGATTGAAGCTACTGACTGAATGAAAGGAGCTGGCATCTCACTCTCTTTGAATCTTCTTTATCATGCTAAGAGGAGCAGGAAAAAGCAAAAAATTTCAGAATTGCACCTTGCAATGCGGAGAAATTACTGTTTGTGCATTTACAATATTCATTGATTTTTGCCATTGAAAAACATGTTATTCATATACCAGAAATGTTTGAAGCTCCTGACTGAATGAAAGGAGCTGGCACCTCACTCTCTTTGAATCTTCTTTATCATGCTAAGAGGAGCAGGAAAAAGCAAAAAATTTCAGAATTGCACCTTGCAATGCGGAGAAATTACTGTTTGTGCATTTACAATATTCATTGATTTTTGCCATTGAAAAACGTCCAGAAATGATTGTAGCTACTGACTGAATGAAAGGAGCTGGCATCTCACTCTCTTTGAATCTTCTTTATCATGCTAAGAGGAGCAGGAAAAAGCAAAAAATTTCAGAATTGCACCTTGCAATGCGGAGAAATTACTGTTTGTGCATTTACAATATTCATTGATTTTTGCCACTGAAAAATGTCCAGAAATGATTGAAGCTACTGACTGAATGAAAGGAGCTGGCATCTCACTCTCTTTGAATCTTCTTTATCATGCTAAGAGGAGCAGGAAAAAGCAAAAAATTTCAGAATTGCGCCTTGCAATGCGGAGAAATTACTGTTTGTGCATTTACAAAATTCATTGATTTTTGCCATTGAAAAACATCATGTTATTCATATACCAGAAATGATTGAAGCTACTGACTGAAGGAAAGGAGCTGGCATCTCACTCTCTTTGAATCTTCTTTATCATGCTAAGAGGAGCAGGAAAAAGCAAAAAATTTCAGAATTGCACCTTGCAATGCGGAGAAATTACTGTTTGTGCATTTACAATATTCATTGATTTTTGCGATTGAAAAACATCATGTTATTCATATACCAGAAATGATTGAAGCTACTGACTGAATGAAAGGAGCTGGCATCTCACTCTCTTTGAATCTTCTTTATCATGCTAAGAGGAGCAGGAAAAAGCAAAAAATTTCAGAATTGCACCTTGCAATGCGGAGAATTTACTGTTTGTGCATTTACAATATATATTGATTTTTGCCTTTGAAAAACATGTTATTCATATACCAGAAATGTTTGAAGCTCCTGACTGAATGAAAGGAGCTGGCACCTCACTCTCTTTGAATCTTCTTTATCATGCTAAGAGGAGCAGGAAAAAGCAAAAAATTTCAGAATTGCACCTTGCAATGCGGAGAAATTACTGTTTGTGCATTTACAATATTCATTGATTTTTGCCATTGAAAAACGTCCAGAAATGATTGAAGCTACTGACTGAATGAAAGGAGCTGGCATCTCACTCTCTTTGAATCTTCTTTATCATGCTAAGAGGAGCAGGAAAAAGCAAAAAATTTCAGAATTGCACCTTGCAATGCGGAGAAATTACTGTTTGTGCATTTACAATATTCATTGATTTTTGCCATTGAAAAATGTCCAGAAATGATTGAAGCTACTGACTGAATGAAAGGAGCTGGCATCTCACTCTCTTTGAATCTTCTTTATCATGCTAAGAGGAGCAGGAAAAAGCAAAAAATTTCAGAATTGCGCCTTGCAATGCGGAGAAATTACTGTTTGTGCATTTACAAAATTCATTGATTTTTGCCATTGAAAAACATCATGTTATTCATATACCAGAAATTATTGAAGCTACTGACTGAAGGAAAGGAGCTGGCATCTCACTCTCTTTGAATCTTCTTTATCATGCTAAGAGGAGCAGGAAAAAGCAAAAAATTTCAGAATTGCAACTTGCAATGCGGAGAATTTACTGTTTGTGCATTTACAATATTCATTGATTTTTGCCATTGAAAAACGTCCAGAAATGATTGAAGCTACTGACTGAATGAAAGGAGCTGGCATCTCACTCTCTTTGAATCTTCTTTATCATGCTAAGAGGAGCAGGAAAAAGCAAAAAATTTCAGAATTGCACCTTGCAATGCGGAGAAATTACAGTTTGTGCATTTACAATATTCATTGATTTTTGCCATTGAAAAACGTCCAGAAATGATTGAAGCTACTGACTGAATGAAAGGAGGTGGCATCTCACTCTCTTTGAATCTTCTTTATCATGCTAAGAGGAGCAGGAAAAAGCAAAAAATTTCAGAATTGCACCTTGCAATGCGGAGAAATTACTGTTTGTGCATTTACAATATTCGTTGATTTTTGCCATTGAAAAACGTCCAGAAATGATTGAAGCTACTGACTGAATGAAAGGAGCTGGCATCTCACTCTCTTTGAATCTTCTTTATCATGCTAAGAGGAGCAGGAAAAAGCAAAAAATTTCAGAATTGCACCTTGCAATGCGGAGAAATTACAGTTTGTGCATTTACAATATTCATTGATTTTTGCCATTGAAAAACGTCCAGAAATGATTGAAGCTACTGACTGAATGAAAGGAGCTGGCATCTCACTCTCTTTGAATCTTCTTTATCATGCTAAGAGGAGCAGGAAAAAGCAAAAAATTTCAGAATTGCACCTTGCAATGCGGAGAAATTACTGTTTGTGCATTTACAATATTCATTGATTTTTGCCATTGAAAAACATGTTATTCATATACCAGAAATGTTTGAAGCTCCTGACTGAATGAAAGGAGCTGGCACCTCACTCTCTTTGAATCTTCTTTATCATGCTAAGAGGAGCAGGAAAAAGCAAAAAATTTCAGAATTGCACCTTGCAATGCGGAGAAATTACTGTTTGTGCATTTACAATATTCATTGATTTTTGCCATTGAAAAACGTCCAGAAATGATTGTAGCTACTGACTGAATGAAAGGAGCTGGCATCTCACTCTCTTTGAATCTTCTTTATCATGCTAAGAGGAGCAGGAAAAAGCAAAAAATTTCAGAATTGCACCTTGCAATGCGGAGAAATTACTGTTTGTGCATTTACAATATTCATTGATTTTTGCCACTGAAAAATGTCCAGAAATGATTGAAGCTACTGACTGAATGAAAGGAGCTGGCATCTCACTCTCTTTGAATCTTCTTTATCATGCTAAGAGGAGCAGGAAAAAGCAAAAAATTTCAGAATTGCGCCTTGCAATGCGGAGAAATTACTGTTTGTGCATTTACAAAATTCATTGATTTTTGCCATTGAAAAACATCATGTTATTCATATACCAGAAATGATTGAAGCTACTGACTGAAGGAAAGGAGCTGGCATCTCACTCTCTTTGAATCTTCTTTATCATGCTAAGAGGAGCAGGAAAAAGCAAAAAATTTCAGAATTGCACCTTGCAATGCGGAGAAATTACTGTTTGTGCATTTACAATATTCATTGATTTTTGCGATTGAAAAACATCATGTTATTCATATACCAGAAATGATTGAAGCTACTGACTGAATGAAAGGAGCTGGCATCTCACTCTCTTTGAATCTTCTTTATCATGCTAAGAGGAGCAGGAAAAAGCAAAAAATTTCAGAATTGCACCTTGCAATGCGGAGAAATTACAGTTTGTGCATTTACAATATTCATTGATTTTTGCCATTGAAAAACGTCCAGAAATGATTGAAGCTACTGACTGAATGAAAGGAGCTGGCATCTCACTCTCTTTGAATTTTCTTTATCATGCTAAGAGGAGCAGGAAAAAGCAAAAAATTTCAGAATTGCACCTTGCAATGCGGAGAAATTACTGTTTGTGCATTTACAATATTCATTGATTTTTGCCATTGAAAAACGTCCAGAAATGATTGAAGGTACTGACTGAATGAAAGGAGCTGGCATCTCACTCTCTTTGAATCTTCTTTATCATGCTAAGAGGAGCAGGAAAAAGCAAAAAATTTCAGAATTGCACCTTGCAATGCGGAGAAATTACTGTTTGTGCATTTACAATATTCATTGATTTTTGCCATTGAAAAACGTCCAGAAATGATTGAAGCTACTGACTGAATGAAAGGAGCTGGCATCTCACTCTCTTTGAATCTTCTTTATCATGCTAAGAGGAGCAGGAAAAAGCAAAAAATTTCAGAATTGCACCTTGCAATGCGGAGAAATTACTGTTTGTGCATTTACAATATTCATTGATTTTTGCCATTGAAAAATGTCCAGAAATGATTGAAGCTACTGACTGAATGAAAGGAGCTGGCATCTCACTCTCTTTGAATCTTCTTTATCATGCTAAGAGAAGCAGGAAAAAGCAAAAAATTTCAGAATTGCGCCTTGCAATGCGGAGAAATTACTGTTTGTGCATTTACAAAATTCATTGATTTTTGCCATTGAAAAATATCATGTTATTCATATACCAGAAATGATTGAAGCTACTGACTGAAGGAAAGGATCTGGCATCTCACTCTCTTTGAATCTTCTTTATCATGCTTAGAGGAGCAGGAAAAAGCAAAAAATTTCAGAATTGCACCTTGCAATGCGGAGAAATTACTGTTTGTGCATTTACAATATTCATTGATTTTTGCCATTGAAAAACGTCCAGAAATGATTGAAGCTACTGACTGAATGAAAGGAGCTGGCATCTCACTCTCTTTGAATCTTCTTTATCATGCTAAGAGGAGCAGGAAAAAGCAAAAAATTTCAGAATTGCACCTTGCAATGCGGAGAAATTACTGTTTGTGCATTTACAATATTCATTGATTTTTGCTATTGAAAAACATCATGTTATTCATATACCAGAAATGATTGAAGCTACTGACTGAATGAAAGGAGCTGGCATCTCACTCTCTTTGAATCTTCTTTATCATGCTAAGAGGAGCAGGAAAAAGCAAAAAATTTCAGAATTGCACCTTGCAATGCGGAGAAATTACTGTTTGTGCATTTACAATATTCATTGATTTTTGCCATTGAAAAATGTCCAGAAATGATTGAAGCTACTGACTGAATGAAAGGAGCTGGCATCTCACTCTCTTTGAATCTTCTTTATCATGCTAAGAGGAGCAGGAAAAAGCAAAAAATTTCAGAATTGCGCCTTGCAATGCGGAGAAATTACTGTTTGTGCATTTACAAAATTCATTGATTTTTGCCATTGAAAAACATCATGTTATTCATATACCAGAAATTATTGAAGCTACTGACTGAAGGAAAGGAGCTGGCATCTCACTCTCTTTGAATCTTCTTTATCATGCTAAGAGGAGCAGGAAAAAGCAAAAAATTTCAGAATTGCAACTTGCAATGCGGAGAATTTACTGTTTGTGCATTTACAATATTCATTGATTTTTGCCATTGAAAAACGTCCAGAAATGATTGAAGCTACTGACTGAATGAAAGGAGCTGGCATCTCACTCTCTTTGAATCTTCTTTATCATGCTAAGAGGAGCAGGAAAAAGCAAAAAATTTCAGAATTGCACCTTGCAATGCGGAGAAATTACAGTTTGTGCATTTACAATATTCATTGATTTTTGCCATTGAAAAACGTCCAGAAATGATTGAAGCTACTGACTGAATGAAAGGAGGTGGCATCTCACTCTCTTTGAATCTTCTTTATCATGCTAAGAGGAGCAGGAAAAAGCAAAAAATTTCAGAATTGCACCTTGCAATGCGGAGAAATTACTGTTTGTGCATTTACAATATTCGTTGATTTTTGCCATTGAAAAACGTCCAGAAATGATTGAAGCTACTGACTGAATGAAAGGAGCTGGCATCTCACTCTCTTTGAATCTTCTTTATCATGCTAAGAGGAGCAGGAAAAAGCAAAAAATTTCAGAATTGCACCTTGCAATGCGGAGAAATTACAGTTTGTGCATTTACAATATTCATTGATTTTTGCCATTGAAAAACGTCCAGAAATGATTGAAGCTACTGACTGAATGAAAGGAGCTGGCATCTCACTCTCTTTGAATCTTCTTTATCATGCTAAGAGGAGCAGGAAAAAGCAAAAAATTTCAGAATTGCACCTTGCAATGCGGAGAAATTACTGTTTGTGCATTTACAATATTCATTGATTTTTGCCATTGAAAAACATGTTATTCATATACCAGAAATGTTTGAAGCTCCTGACTGAATGAAAGGAGCTGGCACCTCACTCTCTTTGAATCTTCTTTATCATGCTAAGAGGAGCAGGAAAAAGCAAAAAATTTCAGAATTGCACCTTGCAATGCGGAGAAATTACTGTTTGTGCATTTACAATATTCATTGATTTTTGCCATTGAAAAACGTCCAGAAATGATTGTAGCTACTGACTGAATGAAAGGAGCTGGCATCTCACTCTCTTTGAATCTTCTTTATCATGCTAAGAGGAGCAGGAAAAAGCAAAAAATTTCAGAATTGCACCTTGCAATGCGGAGAAATTACTGTTTGTGCATTTACAATATTCATTGATTTTTGCCACTGAAAAATGTCCAGAAATGATTGAAGCTACTGACTGAATGAAAGGAGCTGGCATCTCACTCTCTTTGAATCTTCTTTATCATGCTAAGAGGAGCAGGAAAAAGCAAAAAATTTCAGAATTGCGCCTTGCAATGCGGAGAAATTACTGTTTGTGCATTTACAAAATTCATTGATTTTTGCCATTGAAAAACATCATGTTATTCATATACCAGAAATGATTGAAGCTACTGACTGAAGGAAAGGAGCTGGCATCTCACTCTCTTTGAATCTTCTTTATCATGCTAAGAGGAGCAGGAAAAAGCAAAAAATTTCAGAATTGCACCTTGCAATGCGGAGAAATTACTGTTTGTGCATTTACAATATTCATTGATTTTTGCGATTGAAAAACATCATGTTATTCATATACCAGAAATGATTGAAGCTACTGACTGAATGAAAGGAGCTGGCATCTCACTCTCTTTGAATCTTCTTTATCATGCTAAGAGGAGCAGGAAAAAGCAAAAAATTTCAGAATTGCACCTTGCAATGCGGAGAAATTACAGTTTGTGCATTTACAATATTCATTGATTTTTGCCATTGAAAAACGTCCAGAAATGATTGAAGCTACTGACTGAATGAAAGGAGCTGGCATCTCACTCTCTTTGAATTTTCTTTATCATGCTAAGAGGAGCAGGAAAAAGCAAAAAATTTCAGAATTGCACCTTGCAATGCGGAGAAATTACTGTTTGTGCATTTACAATATTCATTGATTTTTGCCATTGAAAAACGTCCAGAAATGATTGAAGGTACTGACTGAATGAAAGGAGCTGGCATCTCACTCTCTTTGAATCTTCTTTATCATGCTAAGAGGAGCAGGAAAAAGCAAAAAATTTCAGAATTGCACCTTGCAATGCGGAGAAATTACTGTTTGTGCATTTACAATATTCATTGATTTTTGCCATTGAAAAACGTCCAGAAATGATTGAAGCTACTGACTGAATGAAAGGAGCTGGCATCTCACTCTCTTTGAATCTTCTTTATCATGCTAAGAGGAGCAGGAAAAAGCAAAAAATTTCAGAATTGCACCTTGCAATGCGGAGAAATTACTGTTTGTGCATTTACAATATTCATTGATTTTTGCCATTGAAAAATGTCCAGAAATGATTGAAGCTACTGACTGAATGAAAGGAGCTGGCATCTCACTCTCTTTGAATCTTCTTTATCATGCTAAGAGAAGCAGGAAAAAGCAAAAAATTTCAGAATTGCGCCTTGCAATGCGGAGAAATTACTGTTTGTGCATTTACAAAATTCATTGATTTTTGCCATTGAAAAATATCATGTTATTCATATACCAGAAATGATTGAAGCTACTGACTGAAGGAAAGGATCTGGCATCTCACTCTCTTTGAATCTTCTTTATCATGCTTAGAGGAGCAGGAAAAAGCAAAAAATTTCAGAATTGCACCTTGCAATGCGGAGAAATTACTGTTTGTGCATTTACAATATTCATTGATTTTTGCCATTGAAAAACGTCCAGAAATGATTGAAGCTACTGACTGAATGAAAGGAGCTGGCATCTCACTCTCTTTGAATCTTCTTTATCATGCTAAGAGGAGCAGGAAAAAGCAAAAAATTTCAGAATTGCACCTTGCAATGCGGAGAAATTACTGTTTGTGCATTTACAATATTCATTGATTTTTGCTATTGAAAAACATCATGTTATTCATATACCAGAAATGATTGAAGCTACTGACTGAATGAAAGGAGCTGGCATCTCACTCTCTTTGAATCTTCTTTATCATGCTAAGAGGAGCAGGAAAAAGCAAAAAATTTCAGAATTGCACCTTGCAATGCGGAGAAATTACAGTTTGTGCATTTACAATAGTCATTGATTTTTGCCATTGAAAAACGTCCAGAAATGATTGAAGCTACTGACTGAATGAAAGGAGCTGGCATCTCACTCTCTTTGAATCTTCTTTATCATGCTAAGAGGAGCAGGAAAAAGCAAAAAATTTCAGAATTGCACCTTGCAATGCGGAGAAATTACTGTTTGTGCATTTACAATATTCATTGATTTTTGCCATTGAAAAACGTCCAGAAATGATTGAAGGTACTGACTGAATGAAAGGAGCTGGCATCTCACTCTCTTTGCATCTTCTTTATCATGCTAAGAGGAGCAGGAAAAAGCAAAAAATTTCAGAATTGCACCTTGCAATGCGGAGAAATTACTGTTTGTGCATTTACAATATTCATTGATTTTTGCCATTGAAAAACGTCCAGAAATGATTGAAGCTACTGACTGAATGAAAGGAGCTGGCATCTCACTCTCTGAATCTTCTTTATCATGCTAAGAGGAGCAGGAAAAAGCAAAAAATTTCAGAATTGCACCTTGCAATGCGGAGAAATTACTGTTTGTGCATTTACAATATTCATTGATTTTTGCCATTGAAAAATGTCCAGAAATGATTGAAGCTACTGACTGAATGAAAGGAGCTGGCATCTCACTCTCTTTGAATCTTCTTTATCATGCTAAGAGGAGCAGGAAAAAGCAAAAAATTTCAGAATTGCGTCTTGCAATGCGGAGAAATTACTGTTTGTGCATTTACAAAATTCATTGATTTTTGCCATTGAAAAACATCATGTTATTCATATACCAGAAATGATTGAAGCTACTGACTGAAGGAAAGGATCTGGCATCTCACTCTCTTTGAATCTTCTTTATCATGCTTAGAGGAGCAGGAAAAAGCAAAAAATTTCAGAATTGCACCTTGCAATGCGGAGAAATTACTGTTTGTGCATTTACAATATTCATTGATTTTTGCCATTGAAAAACGTCCAGAAATGATTGAAGCTACTGACTGAATGAAAGGAGCTGGCATCTCACTCTATTTGAATCTTCTTTATCATGCTAAGAGGAGCAGGAAAAAGCAAAAAATTTCAGAATTGCACCTTGCAATGCGGAGAAATTACTGTTTGTGCATTTACAATATTCATTGATTTTTGCGATTGAAAAACATCATGTTATTCATATACCAGAAATGATTGAAGCTACTGACTGAATGAAAGGAGCTGGCATCTCACTCTCTTTGAATCTTCTTTATCATGCTAAGAGGAGCAGGAAAAAGCAAAAAATTTCAGAATTGCACCTTGCAATGCGGAGAAATTACTGTTTGTGCATTTACAATATTCAATGATTTTTGCCATTGAAAAACGTCCAGAAATGATTGAAGCTACTGACTGAATGAAATGAGCTGGCATCTCACTCTCTTTGAATCTTGTTTATCATGCTAAGAGGAGCAGGAAAAAGCAAAAAATTTCAGAATTGCACCTTGCAATGCGGAGAAATTACTGTTTGTGCATTTACAATATTCATTGATTTTTGCCATTGAAAAACGTCCAGAAATGATTGAAGCTACTGACTGAATGAAAGGAGCTGGCATCTCACTCTCTTTGAATCTTCTTTATCATGCTAAGAGGAGCAGGAAAAAGCAAAAAATTTCAGAATTGCACCTTGCAATGCGGAGAAATTACTGTTTGTGCATTTACAATATTCATTGATTTTTGCCATTGAAAAACATCATGTTATTCATATACCAGAAATGATTGAAGCTACTGACTGAATGAAAGGAGCTGGCATCTCACTCTCTTTGAATCTTCTTTATCATGCTAAGAGGAGCAGGAAAAAGTAAAAAATTTCAGAATTGCACCTTGCAATGCGGAGAAATTACTGTTTGTGCATTTATAATATTCAATGATTTTTGCCATTGAAAAACGTCCAGAAATGATTGAAGCTACTGACTGAACGAAAGGAGCTGGCATCTCACTCTCTTTGAATCTTCTTTATCATGCTAAGAGGAGCAGGAAAAAGCAAAAAATTTCAGAATTGCACCTTGCAATGCGGAGAAATTACTGTTTGTGCATTTACAATATTCATTGATTTTTGCCATTGAAAAACATCATGTTATTCATGTACCAGAAATGTTTGAAGCTACTGACTGAATGAAAGGAGCTGGCATCTCACTCTCTTTGAATCTTCTTTATCATGCTAAGAGGAGCAGGAAAAAGCAAAAAATTTCAGAATTGCACATTGCAATGCGGAGAAATTACTGTTTGTGCATTTACAATATTCATTGATTTTTGCCATTGAAAAACGTCCAGAAATGATTGAAGCTACTGACTGAATGAAAGGAGCTGGCATCTCACTCTCTTTGAATCTTCTTTATCATGCTAAGAGGAGCAGGAAAAAGCAAAAAATTTCAGAATTGCACCTTGCAATGCGGAGAAATTACTGTTTGTGCATTTACAATATTCATTGATTTTTGCCATTGAAAAACGTCCAGAAATGATTGAAGCTACTGACTGAATGAAAGGAGCTGGCATCTCACTCTCTTTGAATCTTCTTTATCATGCTAAGAGGAGCAGGAAAAAGCAAAAAATTTCAGAATTGCACCTTGCAATGCGGAGAAATTACTGTTTGTGCATTTACAATATTCATTGATTTTTGCCATTGAAAAATGTCCAGAAATGATTGAAGCTACTGACTGAATGAAAGGAGCTGGCATCTCACTCTCTTTGAATCTTCTTTATCATGCTAAGAGGAGCAGGAAAAAGCAAAAAATTTCAGAATTGCGCCTTGCAATGCGGAGAAATTACTGTTTGTGCATTTACAAAATTCATTGATTTTTGCCATTGAAAAACATCATGTTATTCATATACCAGAAATGATTGAAGCTACTGACTGAAGGAAAGGATCTGGCATCTCACTCTCTTTGAATCTTCTTTATCATGCTAAGAGGAGCAGGAAAAAGCAAAAAATTTCAGAATTGCACCTTGCAATGCGGAGAAATTACTGTTTGTGCATTTACAATATTCATTGATTTTTGCCATTGAAAAACGTCCAGAAATGATTGAAGCTACTGACTGAATGAAAGGAGCTGGCATCTCACTCTCTTTGAATCTTCTTTATCATGCTAAGAGGAGCAGGAAAAAGCAAAAAATTTCAGAATTGCACCTTGCAATGCGGAGAAATTACTGTTTGTGCATTTACAATATTCATTGATTTTTGCCATTGAAAAACGTCCAGAAATGATTGAAGCTACTGACTGAATGAAAGGAGCTGGCATCTCACTCTCTTTGAATCTTCTTTATCATGCTAAGAGGAGCAGGAAAAAGCAAAAAATTTCAGAATTGCACCTTGCAATGCGGAGAAATTACTGTTTGTGCATTTACAATATTCATTGATTTTTGCCATTGAAAAATGTCCAGAAATGATTGAAGCTACTGACTGAATGAAAGGAGCTGGCATCTCACTCTCTTTGAATCTTCTTTATCATGCTAAGAGGAGCAGGAAAAAGCAAAAAATTTCAGAATTGCGCCTTGCAATGCGGAGAAATTACTGTTTGTGCATTTACAAAATTCATTGATTTTTGCCATTGAAAAACATCATGTTATTCATATACCAGAAATGATTGAAGCTACTGACTGAAGGAAAGGATCTGGCATCTCACTCTCTTTGAATCTTCTTTATCATGCTAAGAGGAGCAGGAAAAAGCAAAAAATTTCAGAATTGCTCCTTGCAATGCAGAGAAATTACTGTTTGTGCATTTACAATATTCATTGATTTTTGTCATTGAAAAACGTCCAGAAATGATTGAAGCTACTGACTGAATGAAAGGAGCTGGCATCTCACTCTCTTTGAATCTTCTTTATCATGCTAAGAGGAGCAGGAAAAAGCAAAAAATTTCAGAATTGCACCTTGCAATGCGGAGAAATTACTGTTTGTGCATTTACAATATTCATTGATTTTTGCCATTGAAAAATGTCCAGAAATGATTGAAGCTACTGACTGAATGAAAGGAGCTGGCATCTCACTCTCTTTGAATCTTCTTTATCATGCTAAGAGGAGCAGGAAAAAGCAAAAAATTACAGAATTGCACATTGCAATGCGGAGAAATTACTGTTTGTGCATTTACAATATTCATTGATTTTTGCCATTGAAAAACATCCAGAAATGATTGAAGCTACTGACTGAATGAAAGGAGCTGGCATCTCATTCTCTTTGAATCTTCTTTATCATGCTAAGAGGAGCAGGAAAAAGCAAAAAATTTCAGAATTGCACCTTGCAATGCGGAGAAATTACTGTTTGTGCATTTACAATATTCATTGATTTTTGCCATTGAAAAACGTCCAGAAATGATTGAAGCTACTGACTGAATGAAAGGAGCTGGCATCTCACTCTCTTTGAATCTTCTTTATCATGCTAAGAGGAGCAGGAAAAAGCAAAAAAATTCAGAATTGCACCTTGCAATGCGGAGAAATTACTGTTTGTGCATTTACAATATTCATTGATTTTTGCCATTGAAAAATGTCCAGAAATGATTGAAGCTACTGACTGAATGAAAGGAGCTGGCATCTCACTCTCTTTGAATCTTCTTTATCATGCTAAGAGGAGCAGGAAAAAGCAAACAATTTCAGAATTGCGCCTTGCAATGCGGAGAAATTACTGTTTGTGCATTTACAAAATTCATTGATTTTTGCCATTGAAAAACATCATGTTATTCATATACCAGAAATGATTGAAGCTACTGACTGAAGGAAAGGATCTGGCATCTCACTCTCTTTGAATCTTCTTTATCATGCTAAGAGGAGCAGGAAAAAGCAAAAAATTTCAGAATTGCACCTTGCAATGCGGAGAAATTACTGTTTGTGCATTTACAATATTCATTGATTTTTGCCATTGAAAAACGTCCAGAAATGATTGAAGCTACTGACTGAATGAAAGGAGCTGGCATCTCACTCTCTTTGAATCTTCTTTATCATGCTAAGAGGAGCAGGAAAAAGCAAAAAATTTCAGAATTGCACCTTGCAATGCGGAGAAATTACTGTTTGTGCATTTACAATATTCATTGATTTTTGCCATTGAAAAACGTCCAGAAATGATTGAAGCTACTGACTGAATGAAAGGAGCTGGCATCTCACTCTCTTTGAATCTTCTTTATCATGCTAAGAGGAGCAGGAAAAAGCAAAAAATTTCAGAATTGCACCTTGCAATGCGGAGAAATTACTGTTTGTGCATTTACAATATTCATTGATTTTTGCCATTGAAAAATGTCCAGAAATGATTGAAGCTACTGACTGAATGAAAGGAGCTGGCATCTCACTCTCTTTGAATCTTCTTTATCATGCTAAGAGGAGCAGGAAAAAGCAAAAAATTTCAGAATTGCGCCTTGCAATGCGGAGAAATTACTGTTTGTGCATTTACAAAATTCATTGATTTTTGCCATTGAAAAACATCATGTTATTCATATACCAGAAATGATTGAAGCTACTGACTGAAGGAAAGGATCTGGCATCTCACTCTCTTTGAATCTTCTTTATCATGCTAAGAGGAGCAGGAAAAAGCAAAAAATTTCAGAATTGCACCTTGCAATGCGGAGAAATTACTGTTTGTGCATTTACAATATTCATTGATTTTTGCCATTGAAAAACGTCCAGAAATGATTGAAGCTACTGACTGAATGAAAGGAGCTGGCATTTCACTCTCTTTGAATCTTCTTTATCATGCTAAGAGGAGCAGGAAAAAGCAAAAAATTTCAGAATTGCACCTTGCAATGCGGAGAAATTACTGTTTGTGCATTTACAATATTCATTGATTTTTGCCATTGAAAAACGTCCAGAAATGATTGAAGCTACTGACTGAATGAAAGGAGCTGGCATCTCACTCTCTTTGAATCTTCTTTATCATGCTAAGAGGAGCAGGAAAAAGCAAAAAATTTCAGAATTGCACCTTGCAATGCGGAGAAATTACTGTTTGTGCATTTACAATATTCATTGATTTTTGCCATTGAAAAATGTCCAGAAATGATTGAAGCTACTGACTGAATGAAAGGAGCTGGCATCTCACTCTCTTTGAATCTTCTTTATCATGCTAAGAGGAGCAGGAAAAAGCAAAAAATTTCAGAATTGCGCCTTGCAATGCGGAGAAATTACTGTTTGTGCATTTACAAAATTCATTGATTTTTGCCATTGAAAAACATCATGTTATTCATATACCAGAAATGATTGAAGCTACTGACTGAAGGAAAGGATCTGGCATCTCACTCTCTTTGAATCTTCTTTATCATGCTAAGAGGAGCAGGAAAAAGCAAAAAATTTCAGAATTGCACCTTGCAATGCAGAGAAATTACTGTTTGTGCATTTACAATATTCATTGATTTTTGTCATTGAAAAACGTCCAGAAATGATTGAAGCTACTGACTGAATGAAAGGAGCTGGCATCTCACTCTCTTTGAATCTTCTTTATCATGCTAAGAGGAGCAGGAAAAAGCAAAAAATTTCAGAATTGCACCTTGCAATGCGGAGAAATTACTGTTTGTGCATTTACAATATTCATTGATTTTTGCCATTGAAAAATGTCCAGAAATGATTGAAGCTACTGACTGAATGAAAGGAGCTGGCATCTCACTCTCTTTGAATCTTCTTTATCATGCTAAGAGGAGCAGGAAAAAGCAAAAAATTACAGAATTGCACATTGCAATGCGGAGAAATTACTGTTTGTGCATTTACAATATTCATTGATTTTTGCCATTGAAAAACATCCAGAAATGATTGAAGCTACTGACTGAATGAAAGGAGCTGGCATCTCATTCTCTTTGAATCTTCTTTATCATGCTAAGAGGAGCAGGAAAAAGCAAAAAATTTCAGAATTGCACCTTGCAATGCGGAGAAATTACTGTTTGTGCATTTACAATATTCATTGATTTTTGCCATTGAAAAACGTCCAGAAATGATTGAAGCTACTGACTGAATGAAAGGAGCTGGCATCTCACTCTCTTTGAATCTTCTTTATCATGCTAAGAGGAGCAGGAAAAAGCAAAAAAATTCAGAATTGCACCTTGCAATGCGGAGAAATTACTGTTTGTGCATTTACAATATTCATTGATTTTTGCCATTGAAAAATGTCCAGAAATGATTGAAGCTACTGACTGAATGAAAGGAGCTGGCATCTCACTCTCTTTGAATCTTCTTTATCATGCTAAGAGGAGCAGGAAAAAGCAAACAATTTCAGAATTGCGCCTTGCAATGCGGAGAAATTACTGTTTGTGCATTTACAAAATTCATTGATTTTTGCCATTGAAAAACATCATGTTATTCATATACCAGAAATGATTGAAGCTACTGACTGAAGGAAAGGATCTGGCATCTCACTCTCTTTGAATCTTCTTTATCATGCTAAGAGGAGCAGGAAAAAGCAAAAAATTTCAGAATTGCACCTTGCAATGCGGAGAAATTACTGTTTGTGCATTTACAATATTCATTGATTTTTGCCATTGAAAAACGTCCAGAAATGATTGAAGCTACTGACTGAATGAAAGGAGCTGGCATCTCACTCTCTTTGAATCTTCTTTATCATGCTAAGAGGAGCAGGAAAAAGCAAAAAATTTCAGAATTGCACCTTGCAATGCGGAGAAATTACTGTTTGTGCATTTACAATATTCATTGATTTTTGCCATTGAAAAACGTCCAGAAATGATTGAAGCTACTGACTGAATGAAAGGAGCTGGCATCTCACTCTCTTTGAATCTTCTTTATCATGCTAAGAGGAGCAGGAAAAAGCAAAAAATTTCAGAATTGCACCTTGCAATGCGGAGAAATTACTGTTTGTGCATTTACAATATTCATTGATTTTTGCCATTGAAAAATGTCCAGAAATGATTGAAGCTACTGACTGAATGAAAGGAGCTGGCATCTCACTCTCTTTGAATCTTCTTTATCATGCTAAGAGGAGCAGGAAAAAGCAAAAAATTTCAGAATTGCGCCTTGCAATGCGGAGAAATTACTGTTTGTGCATTTACAAAATTCATTGATTTTTGCCATTGAAAAACATCATGTTATTCATATACCAGAAATGATTGAAGCTACTGACTGAAGGAAAGGATCTGGCATCTCACTCTCTTTGAATCTTCTTTATCATGCTAAGAGGAGCAGGAAAAAGCAAAAAATTTCAGAATTGCACCTTGCAATGCGGAGAAATTACTGTTTGTGCATTTACAATATTCATTGATTTTTGCCATTGAAAAACGTCCAGAAATGATTGAAGCTACTGACTGAATGAAAGGAGCTGGCATCTCACTCTCTTTGAATCTTCTTTATCATGCTAAGAGGAGCAGGAAAAAGCAAAAAATTTCAGAATTGCACCTTGCAATGCGGAGAAATTACTGTTTGTGCATTTACAATATTCATTGATTTTTGCGATTGAAAAACATCATGTTATTCATATACCAGAAATGATTGAAGCTACTGACTGAATGAAAGGAGCTGGCATCTCACTCTCTTTGAATCTTCTTTATCATGCTAAGAGGAGCAGGAAAAAGTAAAAAATTTCAGAATTGCACCTTGCAATGCGGAGAAATTACTGTTTGTGCATTTACAATATTCAATGATTTTTGCCATTGAAAAACGTCCCGAAATGATTGAAGCTACTGACTGAATGAAAGGAGCTGGCATCTCACTCTCTTTGAATCTTCTTTATCATGCTAAGAGGAGCAGGAAAAAGCAAAAAATTTCAGAATTGCACCTTGCAATGCAGAGAAATTACTGTTTGTGCATTTACAATATTCATTGATTTTTGTCATTGAAAAACGTCCAGAAATGATTGAAGCTACTGACTGAATGAAAGGAGCTGGCATCTCACTCTCTTTGAATCTTCTTTACCATGCTAAGAGGAGCAGGAAAAAGCAAAAAATTTCAGAATTGCACCTTGCAATGCGGAGAAATTACTGTTTGTGCATTTACAATATTCATTGATTTTTGCCATTGAAAAATGTCCAGAAATGATTGAAGCTACTGACTGAATGAAAGGAGCTGGCATCTCACTCTCTTTGAATCTTCTTTATCATGCTAAGAGGAGCAGGAAAATGCAAAAAATTTCAGAATTGCACATTGCAATGCGGAGAAATTACTGTTTGTGCATTTACAATATTCATTGATTTTTGCCATTGAAAAACGTCCAGAAATGATTGAAGCTACTGACTGAATGAAAGGAGCTGACATCTCACTCTCTTTGAATCTTCTTTATCATGCTAAGAGGAGCAGGAAAAAGCAAAAAATTTCAGAATTGCACCTTGCAATGCGGAGAAATTACTGTTTGTGCATTTACAATATTCATTGATTTTTGCCATTGAAAAACGTCCAGAAATGATTGAAGCTACTGACTGAATGAAAGGAGCTGGCATCTCACTCTCTTTGAATCTTCTTTATCATGCTAAGAGGAGCAGGAAAAAGCAAAAAATTTCAGAATTGCACCTTGCAATGCGGAGAAATTACTGTTTGTGCATTTACAATATTCATTGATTTTTGCCATTGAAAAATGTCCAGAAATGATTGAAGCTACTGACTGAATGAAAGGAGCTGGCATCTCACTCTCTTTGAATCTTCTTTATCATGCTAAGAGGAGCAGGAAAAAGCAAAAAATTTCAGAATTGCACCTTGCAATGCGGAGAAATTACTGTTTGTGCATTTACAAAATTCATTGATTTTTGCCATTGAAAAACATCATGTTATTCATATACCAGAAATGATTGAAGCTACTGACTGAAGGAAAGGATCTGGCATCTCACTCTCTTTGAATCTTCTTTATCATGCTAAGAGGAGCAGGAAAAAGCAAAAAATTTCAGAATTGCACCTTGCAATGCGGAGAAATTACTGTTTGTGCATTTACAATATTCATTGATTTTTGCCATTGAAAAACGTCCAGAAATGATTGAAGCTACTGACTGAATGAAAGGAGCTGGCATCTCACTCTCTTTGAATCTTCTTTATCATGCTAAGAGGAGCAGGAAAAAGCAAAAAATTTCAGAATTGCACCTTGCAATGCGGAGAAATTACTGTTTGTGCATTTACAATATTCATTGATTTTTGCCATTGAAAAACGTCCAGAAATGATTGAAGCTACTGACTGAATGAAAGGAGCTGGCATCTCACTCTCTTTGAATCTTCTTTATCATGCTAAGAGGAGCAGGAAAAAGCAAAAAATTTCAGAATTGCACCTTGCAATGCGGAGAAATTACTGTTTGTGCATTTACAATATTCATTGATTTTTGCCATTGAAAAATGTCCAGAAATGATTGAAGCTACTGACTGAATGAAAGGAGCTGGCATCTCACTCTCCTTGAATCTTCTTTATCATGCTAAGAGGAGCAGGAAAAAGCAAAAAATTTCAGAATTGCGCCTTGCAATGCGGAGAAATTACTGTTTGTGCATTTACAAAATTCATTGATTTTTGCCATTGAAAAACATCATGTTATTCATATACCAGAAATGATTGAAGCTACTGACTGAATGAAAGGAGCTGGCATCTCACTCTCTTTGAATCTTCTTTATCATGCTAAGAGGAGCAGGAAAAAGTAAAAAATTTCAGAATTGCACCTTGCAATGCGGAGAAATTACTGTTTGTGCATTTATAATATTCACTGATTTTTGCCATTGAAAAACGTCCAGAAATGATTGAAGCTACTGACTGAACGAAAGGAGCTGGCATCTCACTCTCTTTGAATCTTCTTTATCATGCTAAGAGGAGCAGGAAAAAGCAAAAAATTTCAGAATTGCACCTTGCAATGCGGAGAAATTACTGTTTGTGCATTTACAATATTCATTGATTTTTGCCATTGAAAAACATCATGTTATTCATGTACCAGAAATGTTTGAAGCTACTGACTGAATGAAAGGAGCTGGCATCTCACTCTCTTTGAATCTTCTTTATCATGCTAAGAGGAGCAGGAAAAAGCAAAAAATTTCAGAATTGCACATTGCAATGCGGAGAAATTACTGTTTGTGCATTTACAATATTCATTGATTTTTGCCATTGAAAAACGTCCAGAAATGATTGAAGCTACTGACTGAATGAAAGGAGCTGGCATCTCACTCTCTTTGAATCTTCTTTATCATGCTAAGAGGAGCAGGAAAAAGCAAAAAATTTCAGAATTGCACCTTGCAATGCGGAGAAATTACTGTTTGTGCATTTACAATATTCATTGATTTTTGCGATTGAAAAACATCATGTTATTCATATACCAGAAATGATTGAAGCTACTGACTGAATGAAAGGAGCTGGCATCTCACTCTCTTTGAATCTTCTTTATCATGCTAAGAGGAGCAGGAAAAAGTAAAAAATTTCAGAATTGCACCTTGCAATGCGGAGAAATTACTGTTTGTGCATTTACAATATTCAATGATTTTTGCCATTGAAAAACGTCCCGAAATGATTGAAGCTACTGACTGAATGAAAGGAGCTGGCATCTCACTCTCTTTGAATCTTCTTTATCATGCTAAGAGGAGCAGGAAAAAGCAAAAAATTTCAGAATTGCACCTTGCAATGCAGAGAAATTACTGTTTGTGCATTTACAATATTCATTGATTTTTGTCATTGAAAAACGTCCAGAAATGATTGAAGCTACTGACTGAATGAAAGGAGCTGGCATCTCACTCTCTTTGAATCTTCTTTATCATGCTAAGAGGAGCAGGAAAAAGCAAAAAATTTCAGAATTGCACCTTGCAATGCGGAGAAATTACTGTTTGTGCATTTACAATATTCATTGATTTTTGCCATTGAAAAATGTCCAGAAATGATTGAAGCTACTGACTGAATAAAGGAGCTGGCATCTCACTCTCTTTGAATCTTCTTTATCATGCTAAGAGGAGCAGGAAAATGCAAAAAATTTCAGAATTGCACATTGCAATGCGGAGAAATTACTGTTTGTGCATTTACAATATTCATTGATTTTTGCCATTGAAAAACGTCCAGAAATGATTGAAGCTACTGACTGAATGAAAGGAGCTGACATCTCACTCTCTTTGAATCTTCTTTATCATGCTAAGAGGAGCAGGAAAAAGCAAAAAATTTCAGAATTGCACCTTGCAATGCGGAGAAATTACTGTTTGTGCATTTACAATATTCATTGATTTTTGCCATTGAAAAACGTCCAGAAATGATTGAAGCTACTGACTGAATGAAAGGAGCTGGCATCTCACTCTCTTTGAATCTTCTTTATCATGCTAAGAGGAGCAGGAAAAAGCAAAAAATTTCAGAATTGCACCTTGCAATGCGGAGAAATTACTGTTTGTGCATTTACAATATTCATTGATTTTTGCCATTGAAAAATGTCCAGAAATGATTGAAGCTACTGACTGAATGAAAGGAGCTGGCATCTCACTCTCTTTGAATCTTCTTTATCATGCTAAGAGGAGCAGGAAAAAGCAAAAAATTTCAGAATTGCACCTTGCAATGCGGAGAAATTACTGTTTGTGCATTTACAAAATTCATTGATTTTTGCCATTGAAAAACATCATGTTATTCATATACCAGAAATGATTGAAGCTACTGACTGAAGGAAAGGATCTGGCATCTCACTCTCTTTGAATCTTCTTTATCATGCTAAGAGGAGCAGGAAAAAGCAAAAAATTTCAGAATTGCACCTTGCAATGCGGAGAAATTACTGTTTGTGCATTTACAATATTCATTGATTTTTGCCATTGAAAAACGTCCAGAAATGATTGAAGCTACTGACTGAATGAAAGGAGCTGGCATCTCACTCTCTTTGAATCTTCTTTATCATGCTAAGAGGAGCAGGAAAAAGCAAAAAATTTCAGAATTGCACCTTGCAATGCGGAGAAATTACTGTTTGTGCATTTACAATATTCATTGATTTTTGCCATTGAAAAACGTCCAGAAATGATTGAAGCTACTGACTGAATGAAAGGAGCTGGCATCTCACTCTCTTTGAATCTTCTTTATCATGCTAAGAGGAGCAGGAAAAAGCAAAAAATTTCAGAATTGCACCTTGCAATGCGGAGAAATTACTGTTTGTGCATTTACAATATTCATTGATTTTTGCCATTGAAAAATGTCCAGAAATGATTGAAGCTACTGACTGAATGAAAGGAGCTGGCATCTCACTCTCCTTGAATCTTCTTTATCATGCTAAGAGGAGCAGGAAAAAGCAAAAAATTTCAGAATTGCGCCTTGCAATGCGGAGAAATTACTGTTTGTGCATTTACAAAATTCATTGATTTTTGCCATTGAAAAACATCATGTTATTCATATACCAGAAATGATTGAAGCTACTGACTGAATGAAAGGAGCTGGCATCTCACTCTCTTTGAATCTTCTTTATCATGCTAAGAGGAGCAGGAAAAAGTAAAAAATTTCAGAATTGCACCTTGCAATGCGGAGAAATTACTGTTTGTGCATTTATAATATTCACTGATTTTTGCCATTGAAAAACGTCCAGAAATGATTGAAGCTACTGACTGAACGCAAGGAGCTGGCATCTCACTCTCTTTGAATCTTCTTTATCATGCTAAGAGGAGCAGGAAAAAGCAAAAAATTTCAGAATTGCACCTTGCAATGCGGAGAAATTACTGTTTGTGCATTTACAATATTCATTGATTTTTGCCATTGAAAAACATCATGTTATTCATGTACCAGAAATGTTTGAAGCTACTGACTGAATGAAAGGAGCTGGCATCTCACTCTCTTTGAATCTTCTTTATCATGCTAAGAGGAGCAGGAAAAAGCAAAAAATTTCAGAATTGCACATTGCAATGCGGAGAAATTACTGTTTGTGCATTTACAATATTCATTGATTTTTGCCATTGAAAAACGTCCAGAAATGATTGAAGCTACTGACTGAATGAAAGGAGCTGGCATCTCACTCTCTTTGAATCTTCTTTATCATGCTAAGAGGAGCAGGAAAAAGCAAAAAATTTCAGAATTGCACCTTGCAATGCGGAGAAATTACTGTTTGTGCATTTACAATATTCATTGATTTTTGCCATTGAAAAATGTCCAGAAATGATTGAAGCTACTGACTGAATGAAAGGAGCTGGCATCTCACTCTCTTTGAATCTTCTTTATCATGCTAAGAGGAGCAGGAAAAAGCAAAAAATTTCAGAATTGCGCCTTGCAATGCGGAGAAATTACTGTTTGTGCATTTACAAAATTCATTGATTTTTGCCATTGAAAAACATCATGTTATTCATATACCAGAAATGATTGAAGCTACTGACTGAAGGAAAGGATCAGGCATCTCACTCTCTTTGAATCTTCTTTATCATGCTAAGAGGAGCAGGAAAAAGCAAAAAATTTCAGAATTGCACCTTGCAATGCGGAGAAATTACTGTTTGTGCATTTACAATATTCATTGATTTTTGCCATTGAAAAACGTCCAGAAATGATTGAAGCTACTGACTGAATGAAAGGAGCTGGCATCTCACTCTCTTTGAATCTTCTTTATCATGCTAAGAGGAGCAGGAAAAAGCAAAAAATTTCAGAATTGCACCTTGCAATGCGGAGAAATTACTGTTTGTGCATTTACAATATTCATTGATTTTTGCCATTGAAAAACGTCCAGAAATGATTGAAGCTACTGACTGAATGAAAGGAGCTGGCATCTCACTCTCTTTGAATCTTCTTTATCATGCTAAGAGGAGCAGGAAAAAGCAAAAAATTTCAGAATTGCACCTTGCAATGCGGAGAAATTACTGTTTGTGCATTTACAATATTCATTGATTTTTGCCATTGAAAAATGTCCAGAAATGATTGAAGCTACTGACTGAATGAAAGGAGCTGGCATCTCACTCTCTTTGAATCTTCTTTATCATGCTAAGAGGAGCAGGAAAAAGCAAAAAATTTCAGAATTGCGCCTTGCAATGCGGAGAAATTACTGTTTGTGCATTTACAAAATTCATTGATTTTTGCCTTTGAAAAACATCATGTTATTCATATACCAGAAATGATTGAAGCTACTGACTGAAGGAAAGGATCTGGCATCTCACTCTCTTTGAATCTTCTTTATCATGCTAAGAGGAGCAGGAAAAAGCAAAAAATTTCAGAATTGCACCTTGCAATGCAGAGAAATTACTGTTTGTGCATTTACAATATTCATTGATTTTTGTCATTGAAAAACGTCCAGAAATGATTGAAGCTACTGACTGAATGAAAGGAGCTGGCATCTCACTCTCTTTGAATCTTCTTTATCATGCTAAGAGGAGCAGGAAAAAGCAAAAAATTCAGAATTGCACCTTGCAATGCGGAGAAATTACTGTTTGTGCATTTACAATATTCATTGATTTTTGCCATTGAAAAATGTCCAGAAATGATTGAAGCTACTGACTGAATGAAAGGAGCTGGCATCTCACTCTCTTTGAATCTTCTTTATCATGCTAAGAGGAGCAGGAAAAAGCAAAAAATTTCAGAATTGCACATTGCAATGCGGAGAAATTACTGTTTGTGCATTTACAATATTCATTGATTTTTGCCATTGAAAAACATCCAGAAATGATTGAAGCTACTGACTGAATGAAAGGAGCTGGCATCTCACTCTCTTTGAATCTTCTTTATCATGCTAAGAGGAGCAGGAAAAAGCTAAAAATTTCAGAATTGCACCTTGCAATGCGGAGAAATTACTGTTTGTGCATTTACAATATTCATTGATTTTTGCCATTGAAAAACGTCCAGAAATGATTGAAGCTACTGACTGAATGAAAGGAGCTGGCATCTCACTCTCTTTGAATCTTCTTTATCATGCTAAGAGGAGCAGGAAAAAGCAAAAAAATTCAGAATTGCACCTTGCAATGCGGAGAAATTACTGTTTGTGCATTTACAATATTCATTGATTTTTGCCATTGAAAAATGTCCAGAAATGATTGAAGCTACTGACTGAATGAAAGGAGCTGGCATCTCACTCTCTTTGAATCTTCTTTATCATGCTAAGAGGAGCAGGAAAAAGCAAAAAATTTCAGAATTGCGCCTTGCAATGCGGAGAAATTACTGTTTGTGCATTTACAAAATTCATTGATTTTTGCCATTGAAAAACATCATGTTATTCATATACCAGAAATGATTGAAGCTACTGACTGAAGGAAAGGATCTGGCATCTCACTCTCTTTGAATCTTCTTTATCATGCTAAGAGGAGCAGGAAAAAGCAAAAAATTTCAGAATTGCACCTTGCAATGCGGAGAAATTACTGTTTGTGCATTTACAATATTCATTGATTTTTGCCATTGAAAAACGTCCAGAAATGATTGAAGCTACTGACTGAATGAAAGGAGCTGGCATCTCACTCTCTTTGAATCTTCTTTATCATGCTAAGAGGAGCAGGAAAAAGCAAAAAATTTCAGAATTGCACCTTGCAATGCGGAGAAATTACTGTTTGTGCATTTACAATATTCATTGATTTTTGCCATTGAAAAACGTCCAGAAATGATTGAAGCTACTGACTGAATGAAAGGAGCTGGCATCTCACTCTCTTTGAATCTTCTTTATCATGCTAAGAGGAGCAGGAAAAAGCAAAAAATTTCAGAATTGCACCTTGCAATGCGGAGAAATTACTGTTTGTGCATTTACAATATTCATTGATTTTTGCCATTGAAAAATGTCCAGAAATGATTGAAGCTACTGACTGAATGAAAGGAGCTGGCATCTCACTCTCTTTGAATCTTCTTTATCATGCTAAGAGGAGCAGGAAAAAGCAAAAAATTTCAGAATTGCGCCTTGCAATGCGGAGAAATTACTGTTTGTGCATTTACAAAATTCATTGATTTTTGCCATTGAAAAACATCATGTTATTCATATACCAGAAATGATTGAAGCTACTGACTGAAGGAAAGGATCTGGCATCTCACTCTCTTTGAATCTTCTTTATCATGCTAAGAGGAGCAGGAAAAAGCAAAAAATTTCAGAATTGCACCTTGCAATGCGGAGAAATTACTGTTTGTGCATTTACAATATTCATTGATTTTTGCCATTGAAAAACGTCCAGAAATGATTGAAGCTACTGACTGAATGAAAGGAGCTGGCATCTCACTCTCTTTGAATCTTCTTTATCATGCTAAGAGGAGCAGGAAAAAGCAAAAAATTTCAGAATTGCACCTTGCAATGCGGAGAAATTACTGTTTGTGCATTTACAATATTCATTGATTTTTGCGATTGAAAAACATCATGTTATTCATATACCAGAAATGATTGAAGCTACTGACTGAATGAAAGGAGCTGGCATCTCACTCTCTTTGAATCTTCTTTATCATGCTAAGAGGAGCAGGAAAAAGTAAAAAATTTCAGAATTGCACCTTGCAATGCGGAGAAATTACTGTTTGTGCATTTACAATATTCAATGATTTTTGCCATTGAAAAACGTCCCGAAATGATTGAAGCTACTGACTGAATGAAAGGAGCTGGCATCTCACTCTCTTTGAATCTTCTTTATCATGCTAAGAGGAGCAGGAAAAAGCAAAAAATTTCAGAATTGCACCTTGCAATGCAGAGAAATTACTGTTTGTGCATTTACAATATTCATTGATTTTTGCCATTGAAAAACGTCCAGAAATGATTGAAGCTACTGACTGAATGAAAGGAGCTGGCATCTCACTCTCTTTGAATCTTCTTTATCATGCTAAGAGGAGCAGGAAAAAGCAAAAAATTTCAGAATTGCACCTTGCAATGCGGAGAAATTACTGTTTGTGCATTTACAATATTCATTGATTTTTGCCATTGAAAAACGTCCAGAAATGATTGAAGCTACTGACTGAATGAAAGGAGCTGGCATCTCACTCTCTTTGAATCTTCTTTATCATGCTAAGAGGAGCAGGAAAAAGCAAAAAATTTCAGAATTGCACCTTGCAATGCGGAGAAATTACTGTTTGTGCATTTACAATATTCATTGATTTTTGCCATTGAAAAATGTCCAGAAATGATTGAAGCTACTGACTGAATGAAAGGAGCTGGCATCTCACTCTCTTTGAATCTTCTTTATCATGCTAAGAGGAGCAGGAAAAAGCAAAAAATTTCAGAATTGCGCCTTGCAATGCGGAGAAATTACTGTTTGTGCATTTACAAAATTCATTGATTTTTGCCATTGAAAAACATCATGTTATTCATATACCAGAAATGATTGAAGCTACTGACTGAAGGAAAGGATCTGGCATCTCACTCTCTTTGAATCTTCTTTATCATGCTAAGAGGAGCAGGAAAAAGCAAAAAATTTCAGAATTGCACCTTGCAATGCGGAGAAATTACTGTTTGTGCATTTACAATATTCATTGATTTTTGCCATTGAAAAACGTCCAGAAATGATTGAAGCTACTGACTGAATGAAAGGAGCTGGCATCTCACTCTCTTTGAATCTTCTTTATCATGCTAAGAGGAGCAGGAAAAAGCAAAAAATTTCAGAATTGCACCTTGCAATGCGGAGAAATTACTGTTTGTGCATTTACAATATTCATTGATTTTTGCGATTGAAAAACATCATGTTATTCATATACCAGAAATGATTGAAGCTACTGACTGAATGAAAGGAGCTGGCATCTCACTCTCTTTGAATCTTCTTTATCATGCTAAGAGGAGCAGGAAAAAGTAAAAAATTTCAGAATTGCACCTTGCAATGCGGAGAAATTACTGTTTGTGCATTTACAATATTCAATGATTTTTGCCATTGAAAAACGTCCCGAAATGATTGAAGCTACTGACTGAATGAAAGGAGCTGGCATCTCACTCTCTTTGAATCTTCTTTATCATGCTAAGAGGAGCAGGAAAAAGCAAAAAATTTCAGAATTGCACCTTGCAATGCAGAGAAATTACTGTTTGTGCATTTACAATATTCATTGATTTTTGTCATTGAAAAACGTCCAGAAATGATTGAAGCTACTGACTGAATGAAAGGAGCTGGCATCTCACTCTCTTTGAATCTTCTTTATCATGCTAAGAGGAGCAGGAAAAAGCAAAAAATTTCAGAATTGCACCTTGCAATGCGGAGAAATTACTGTTTGTGCATTTACAATATTCATTGATTTTTGCCATTGAAAAATGTCCAGAAATGATTGAAGTTACTGACTGAATGAAAGGAGCTGGCATCTCACTCTCTTTGAATCTTCTTTATCATGCTAAGAGGAGCAGGAAAAAGCAAAAAATTTCAGAATTGCACATTGCAATGCGGAGAAATTACTGTTTGTGCATTTACAATATTCATTGATTTTTGCCATTGAAAAACGTCCAGAAATGATTGAAGCTACTGACTGAATGAAAGGAGCTGGCATCTCACTCTCTTTGAATCTTCTTTATCATGCTAAGAGGAGCAGGAAAAAGCAAAAAATTTCAGAATTGCACCTTGCAATGCGGAGAAATTACTGTTTGTGCATTTACAATATTCATTGATTTTTGCCATTGAAAAACGTCCAGAAATGATTGAAGCTACTGACTGAATGAAAGGAGCTGGCATCTCACTCTCTTTGAATCTTCTTTATCATGCTATGATGAGCAGGAAAAAGCAAAAAATTTCAGAATTGCACCTTGCAATGCGGAGAAATTACTGTTTGTGCATTTACAATATTCATTGATTTTTGCCATTGAAAAATGTCCAGAAATGATTGAAGCTACTGACTGAATGAAAGGAGCTGGCATCTCACTCTCTTTGAATCTTCTTTATCATGCTAAGAGGAGCAGGAAAAAGCAAAAAATTTCAGAATTGCGCCTTGCAATGCGGAGAAATTACTGTTTGTGCATTTACAAAATTCATTGATTTTTGCCATTGAAAAACATCATGTTATTCATATACCAGAAATGATTGAAGCTACTGACTGAAGGAAAGGATCTGGCATCTCACTCTCTTTGAATCTTCTTTATCATGCTAAGAGGAGCAGGAAAAAGCAAAAAATTTCAGAATTGCACCTTGCAATGCGGAGAAATTACTGTTTGTGCATTTACAATATTCATTGATTTTTGCCATTGAAAAACGTCCAGAAATGATTGAAGCTACTGACTGAATGAAAGGAGCTGGCATCTCACTCTCTTTGAATCTTCTTTATCATGCTAAGAGGAGCAGGAAAAAGCTAAAAATTTCAGAATTGCACCTTGCAATGCGGAGAAATTACTGTTTGTGCATTTACAATATTCATTGATTTTTGCCATTGAAAAACGTCCAGAAATGATTGAAGCTACTGACTGAATGAAAGGAGCTGGCATCTCACTCTCTTTGAATCTTCTTTATCATGCTAAGAGGAGCAGGAAAAAGCAAAAAATTTCAGAATTGCACCTTGCAATGCGGAGAAATTACTGTTTGTGCATTTACAATATTCATTGATTTTTGCCATTGAAAAATGTCCAGAAATGATTGAAGCTACTGACTGAATGAAAGGAGCTGGCATCTCACTCTCTTTGAATCTTCTTTATCATGCTAAGAGGAGCAGGAAAAAGCAAAAAATTTCAGAATTGCGCCTTGCAATGCGGAGAAATTACTGTTTGTGCATTTACAAAATTCATTGATTTTTGCCATTGAAAAACATCATGTTATTCATATACCAGAAATGATTGAAGCTACTGACTGAAGGAAAGGATTTGGCATCTCACTCTCTTTGAATCTTCTTTATCATGCTAAGAGGAGCAGGAAAAAGCAAAAAATTTCAGAATTGCACCTTGCAATGCGGAGAAATTACTGTTTGTGCATTTACAATATTCATTGATTTTTGCCATTGAAAAACGTCCAGAAATGATTGAAGCTACTGACTGAATGAAAGGAGCTGGCATCTCACTCTCTTTGAATCTTCTTTATCATGCTAAGAGGAGCAGGAAAAAGCAAAAAATTTCAGAATTGCACCTTGCAATGCGGAGAAATTACTGTTTGTGCATTTACAATATTCATTGATTTTTGCGATTGAAAAACATCATGTTATTCATATACCAGAAATGATTGAAGCTACTGACTGAATGAAAGGAGCTGGCATCTCACTCTCTTTGAATCTTCTTTATCATGCTAAGAGGAGCAGGAAAAAGTAAAAAATTTCAGAATTGCACCTTGCAATGCGGAGAAATTACTGTTTGTGCATTTACAATATTCAATGATTTTTGCCATTGAAAAACGTCCAGAAATGATTGAAGCTACTGACTGAATGAAAGGAGCTGGCATCTCACTCTCTTTGAATCTTGTTTACCATGCTAAGAGGAGCAGGAAAAAGCAAAAAATTTCAGAATTGCACCTTGCAATGCGGAGAAATTACTGTTTGTGCATTTACAATATTCATTGATTTTTGCCATTGAAAAACGTCCAGAAATGATTGAAGCTACTGACTGAATGAAAGGAGCTGGCATCTCACTCTCTTTGAATCTTCTTTATCATGCTAAGAGGAGCAGGAAAAAGCAAAAAATTTCAGAATTGCACCTTGCAATGCGGAGAAATTACTGTTTGTGCATTTACAATATTCATTGATTTTTGACATTGAAAAACGTCCAGAAATGATTGAAGCTACTGACTGAATGAAAGGAGCTGGCATCTCACTCTCTTTGAATCTTCTTTATCATGCTAAGAGGAGCAGGAAAAAGCAAAAAATTTCAGAATTGCACCTTGCAATGCGGAGAAATTACTGTTTGTGCATTTACAATATTCATTGATTTTTGCCATTGAAAAATGTCCAGAAATGATTGAAGCTACTGACTGAATGAAAGGAGCTGGCATCTCACTCTCTTTGAATCTTCTTTATCATGCTAAGAGGAGCAGGAAAAAGCAAAAAATTTCAGAATTGCGCCTTGCAATGCGGAGAAATTACTGTTTGTGCATTTACAAAATTCATTGATTTTTGCCATTGAAAAACATCATGTTATTCATATACCAGAAATGATTGAAGCTACTGACTGAAGGAAAGGATATGGCATCTCACTCTCTTTGAATCTTCTTTATCATGCTTAGAGGAGCAGGAAAAAGCAAAAAATTTCAGAATTGCACCTTGCAATGCGGAGAAATTACTGTTTGTGCATTTACAATATTCATTGATTTTTGCCATTGAAAAACGTCCAGAAATGATTGAAGCTACTGACTGAATGAAAGGAGCTGGCATCTCACTCTCTTTGAATCTTCTTTATCATGCTAAGAGGAGCAGGAAAAAGCAAAAAATTTCAGAATTGCACCTTGCAATGCGGAGAAATTACTGTTTGTGCATTTACAATATTCATTGATTTTTGCGATTGAAAAACATCATGTTATTCATATACCAGAAATGATTGAAGCTACTGACTGAATGAAAGGAGCTGGCATCTCACTCTCTTTGAATCTTCTTTATCATGCTAAGAGGAGCAGGAAAAAGTAAAAAATTTCAGAATTGCACCTTGCAATGCGGAGAAATTACTGTTTGTGCATTTACAATATTCATTGATTTTTGCCATTGAAAAACGTCCAGAAATGATTGAAGCTACTGACTGAATGAAAGGAGCTGGCATCTCACTCTCTTTGAATCTTCTTTATCATGCTAAGAGGAGCAGGAAAAAGCAAAAAATTTCAGAATTGCACCTTGCAATGCGGAGAAATTACTGTTTGTGCATTTACAATATTCATTGATTTTTGCTATTGAAAAACATCATGTTATTCATATACCAGAAATGATTGAAGCTACTGACTGAATGAAAGGAGCTGGCATCTCACTCTCTTTGAATCTTCTTTATCATGCTAAGAGGAGCAGGAAAAAGCAAAAAATTTCAGAATTGCACCTTGCAATGCGGAGAAATTACAGTTTGTGCATTTACAATATTCATTGATTTTTGCCATTGAAAAACGTCCAGAAATGATTGAAGCTACTGACTGAATGAAAGGAGCTGGCATCTCACTCTCTTTGAATCTTCTTTATCATGCTAAGAGGAGCAGGAAAAAGCAAAAAATTTCAGAATTGCACCTTGCAATGCGGAGAAATTACTGTTTGTGCATTTACAATATTTAATGATTTTTGCCATTGAAAAACGTCCAGAAATGATTGAAGCTACTGACTGAATGAAAGGAGCTGGCATCTCACTCTCTTTGAATCTTGTTTATCATGCTAAGAGGAGCAGGAAAAAGCAAAAAATTTCAGAATTGCACTTTGCAATGCGGAGAAATTACTGTTTGTGCATTTACAATATTCATTGATTTTTGCCATTGAAAAACGTCCAGAAATGATTGAAGCTACTGACTGAATGAAAGGAGCTGGCATCTCACTCTCTTTGAATCTTCTTTATCATGCTAAGAGGAGCAGGAAAAAGCAAAAAATTTCAGAATTGCACCTTGCAATGCGGAGAAATTACTGTTTGTGCATTTACAATATTCATTGATTTTTGCCATTGAAAAACATCATGTTATTCATATACCAGAAATGATTGAAGCTACTGACTGAATGAAAGGAGCTGGCATCTCACTCTCTTTGAATCTTCTTTATCATGCTAAGAGGAGCAGGAAAAAGTAAAAAATTTCAGAATTGCACCTTGCAATGCGGAGAAATTACTGTTTGTGCATTTATAATATTCAATGATTTTTGCCATTGAAAAACGTCCAGAAATGATTGAAGCTACTGACTGAACGAAAGGAGCTGGCATCTCACTCTCTTTGAATCTTCTTTATCATGCTAAGAGGAGCAGGAAAAAGCAAAAAATTTCAGAATTGCACCTTGCAATGCGGAGAAATTACTGTTTGTGCATTTACAATATTCATTGATTTTTGCCATTGAAAAACATCATGTTATTCATGTACCAGAAATGTTTGAAGCTACTGACTGAATGAAAGGAGCTGGCATCTCACTCTCTTTGAATCTTCTTTATCATGCTAAGAGGAGCAGGAAAAAGCAAAAAATTTCAGAATTGCACATTGCAATGCGGAGAAATTACTGTTTGTGCATTTACAATATTCATTGATTTTTGCCATTGAAAAACGTCCAGAAATGATTGAAGCTACTGACTGAATGAAAGGAGCTGGCATCTCACTCTCTTTGAATCTTCTTTATCATGCTAAGAGGAGCAGGAAAAAGCAAAAAATTTCAGAATTGCACCTTGCAATGCGGAGAAATTACTGTTTGTGCATTTACAATATTCATTGATTTTTGCCATTGAAAAACGTCCAGAAATGATTGAAGCTACTGACTGAATGAAAGGAGCTGGCATCTCACTCTCTTTGAATCTTCTTTATCATGCTAAGAGGAGCAGGAAAAAGCAAAAAAATTCAGAATTGCACCTTGCAATGCGGAGAAATTACTGTTTGTGCATTTACAATATTCATTGATTTTTGCCATTGAAAAATGTCCAGAAATGATTGAAGCTACTGACTGAATGAAAGGAGCTGGCATCTCACTCTCTTTGAATCTTCTTTATCATGCTAAGAGGAGCAGGAAAAAGCAAAAAATTTCAGAATTGCGCCTTGCAATGCGGAGAAATTACTGTTTGTGCATTTACAAAATTCATTGATTTTTGCCATTGAAAAACATCATGTTATTCATATACCAGAAATGATTGAAGCTACTGACTGAAGGAAAGGATCTGGCATCTCACTCTCTTTGAATCTTCTTTATCATGCTAAGAGGAGCAGGAAAAAGCAAAAAATTTCAGAATTGCACCTTGCAATGCGGAGAAATTACTGTTTGTGCATTTACAATATTCATTGATTTTTGCCATTGAAAAACGTCCAGAAATGATTGAAGCTACTGACTGAATGAAAGGAGCTGGCATCTCACTCTCTTTGAATCTTCTTTATCATGCTAAGAGGAGCAGGAAAAAGCAAAAAATTTCAGAATTGCACCTTGCAATGCGGAGAAATTACTGTTTGTGCATTTACAATATTCATTGATTTTTGCCATTGAAAAACGTCCAGAAATGATTGAAGCTACTGACTGAATGAAAGGAGCTGGCATCTCACTCTCTTTGAATCTTCTTTATCATGCTAAGAGGAGCAGGAAAAAGCAAAAAATTTCAGAATTGCACCTTGCAATGCGGAGAAATGACTGTTTGTGCATTTACAATATTCATTGATTTTTGCCATTGAAAAATGTCCAGAAATGATTGAAGCTACTGACTGAATGAAAGGAGCTGGCATCTCACTCTCTTTGAATCTTCTTTATCATGCTAAGAGGAGCAGGAAAAAGCAAAAAATTTCAGAATTGCGCCTTGCAATGCGGAGAAATTACTGTTTGTGCATTTACAAAATTCATTGATTTTTGCCATTGAAAAACATCATGTTATTCATATACCAGAAATGATTGAAGCTACTGACTGAAGGAAAGGATCTGGCATCTCACTCTCTTTGAATCTTCTTTATCATGCTAAGAGGAGCAGGAAAAAGCAAAAAGTTTCAGAATTGCACCTTGCAATGCGGAGAAATTACTGTTTGTGCATTTACAATATTCATTGGTTTTTGCCATTGAAAAACGTCCAGAAATGATTGAAGCTACTGACTGAATGAAAGGAGCTGGCATCTCACTCTCTTTGAATCTTCTTTATCATGCTAAGAGGAGCAGGAAAAAGCAAAAAATTTCAGAATTGCACCTTGCAATGCGGAGAAATTACTGTTTGTGCATTTACAATATTCATTGATTTTTGCGATTGAAAAACATCATGTTATTCATATACCAGAAATGATTGAAGCTACTGACTGAATGAAAGGAGCTGGCATCTCACTCTCTTTGAATCTTCTTTATCATGCTAAGAGGAGCAGGAAAAAGTAAAAAATTTCAGAATTGCACCTTGCAATGCGGAGAAATTACTGATTGTGCATTTACAATATTCAATGATTTTTGCCATTGAAAAACGTCCAGAAATGATTAAAGCTACTGACTGAATGAAAGGAGCTGGCATCTCACTCTCTTTGAATCTTCTTTATCATGCTAAGAGGAGCAGGAAAAAGCAAAAAATTTCAGAATTGCACCTTGCATTGCGGAGAAATTACTGTTTGTGCATTTACAATATTCATTGATTTTTGCCATTGAAAAACGTCCAGAAATGATTGAAGCTACTGACTGAATGAAAGGAGCTGGCATCTCACTCTCTTTGAATCTTCTTTATCATGCTAAGAGGAGCAGGAAAAAGCAAAAAATTTCAGAATTGCGCCTTGCAATGCGGAGAAATTACTGTTTGTGCATTTACAAAATTCATTGATTTTTGCCATTGAAAAACATCATGTTATTCATATACCAGAAATGATTGAAGCTACTGACTGAAGGAAAGGATATGGCATCTCACTCTCTTTGAATCTTCTTTATCATGCTTAGAGGAGCAGGAAAAAGCAAAAAATTTCAGAATTGCACCTTGCAATGCGGAGAAATGACTGTTTGTGCATTTACAATATTCATTGATTTTTGCCATTGAAAAATGTCCAGAAATGATTGAAGCTACTGACTGAATGAAAGGAGCTGGCATCTCACTCTCTTTGAATCTTCTTTATCATGCTAAGAGGAGCAGGAAAAAGCAAAAAATTTCAGAATTGCGCCTTGCAATGCGGAGAAATTACTGTTTGTGCATTTACAAAATTCATTGATTTTTGCCATTGAAAAACATCATGTTATTCATATACCAGAAATGATTGAAGCTACTGACTGAAGGAAAGGATCTGGCATCTCACTCTCTTTGAATCTTCTTTATCATGCTAAGAGGAGCAGGAAAAAGCAAAAAGTTTCAGAATTGCACCTTGCAATGCGGAGAAATTACTGTTTGTGCATTTACAATATTCATTGGTTTTTGCCATTGAAAAACGTCCAGAAATGATTGAAGCTACTGACTGAATGAAAGGAGCTGGCATCTCACTCTCTTTGAATCTTCTTTATCATGCTAAGAGGAGCAGGAAAAAGCAAAAAATTTCAGAATTGCACCTTGCAATGCGGAGAAATTACTGTTTGTGCATTTACAATATTCATTGATTTTTGCGATTGAAAAACATCATGTTATTCATATACCAGAAATGATTGAAGCTACTGACTGAATGAAAGGAGCTGGCATCTCACTCTCTTTGAATCTTCTTTATCATGCTAAGAGGAGCAGGAAAAAGTAAAAAATTTCAGAATTGCACCTTGCAATGCGGAGAAATTACTGATTGTGCATTTACAATATTCAATGATTTTTGCCATTGAAAAACGTCCAGAAATGATTAAAGCTACTGACTGAATGAAAGGAGCTGGCATCTCACTCTCTTTGAATCTTCTTTATCATGCTAAGAGGAGCAGGAAAAAGCAAAAAATTTCAGAATTGCACCTTGCATTGCGGAGAAATTACTGTTTGTGCATTTACAATATTCATTGATTTTTGCCATTGAAAAACGTCCAGAAATGATTGAAGCTACTGACTGAATGAAAGGAGCTGGCATCTCACTCTCTTTGAATCTTCTTTATCATGCTAAGAGGAGCAGGAAAAAGCAAAAAATTTCAGAATTGCGCCTTGCAATGCGGAGAAATTACTGTTTGTGCATTTACAAAATTCATTGATTTTTGCCATTGAAAAACATCATGTTATTCATATACCAGAAATGATTGAAGCTACTGACTGAAGGAAAGGATATGGCATCTCACTCTCTTTGAATCTTCTTTATCATGCTTAGAGGAGCAGGAAAAAGCAAAAAATTTCAGAATTGCACCTTGCAATGCGGAGAAATTACTGTTTGTGCATTTACAATATTCATTGATTTTTGCCATTGAAAAACGTCCAGAAATGATTGAAGCTACTGACTGAATGAAAGGAGCTGGCATCTCACTCTCTTTGAATCTTCTTTATCATGCTAAGAGGAGCAGGAAAAAGCAAAAAATTTCAGAATTGCACCTTGCAATGCGGAGAAATTACTGTTTGTGCATTTACAATATTCATTGATTTTTGCGATTGAAAAACATCATGTTATTCATATACCAGAAATGATTGAAGCTACTGACTGAATGAAAGGAGCTGGCATCTCACTCTCTTTGAATCTTCTTTATCATGCTAAGAGGAGCAGGAAAAAGTAAAAAATTTCAGAATTGCACCTTGCAATGCGGAGAAATTACTGTTTGTGCATTTACAATATTCATTGATTTTTGCCATTGAAAAACGTCCAGAAATGATTGAAGCTACTGACTGAATGAAAGGAGCTGGCATCTCACTCTCTTTGAATCTTCTTTATCATGCTAAGAGGAGCAGGAAAAAGCAAAAAATTTCAGAATTGCACCTTGCAATGCGGAGAAATTACTGTTTGTGCATTTACAATATTCATTGATTTTTGCTATTGAAAAACATCATGTTATTCATATACCAGAAATGATTGAAGCTACTGACTGAATGAAAGGAGCTGGCATCTCACTCTCTTTGAATCTTCTTTATCATGCTAAGAGGAGCAGGAAAAAACAAAAAATTTCAGAATTGCACCTTGCAATGCGGAGAAATTACAGTTTGTGCATTTACAATATTCATTGATTTTTGCCATTGAAAAACGTCCAGAAATGATTGAAGCTACTGACTGAATGAAAGGAGCTGGCATCTCACTCTCTTTGAATCTTCTTTATCATGCTAAGAGGAGCAGGAAAAAGCAAAAAATTTCAGAATTGCACCTTGCAATGCGGAGAAATTACTGTTTGTGCATTTACAATATTCATTGATTTTTGCCATTGAAAAAGGTCCAGAAATAATTGAAGGTACTGACTGAATGAAAGGAGCTGGCATCTCACTCTCTTTGAATCTTCTTTATCATGCTAAGAGGAGCAGGAAAAAGCAAAAAATTTCAGAATTGCACCTTGCAATGCGGAGAAATTACTGTTTGTGCATTTACAATATTCATTGATTTTTGCCATTGAAAAACGTCCAGAAATGATTGAAGCTACTGACTGAATGAAAGGAGCTGGCATCTCACTCTCTTTGAATCTTCTTTATCATGCTAAGAGGAGCAGGAAAAAGCAAAAAATTTCAGAATTGCACCTTGCAATGCGGAGAAATTACTGTTTGTGCATTTACAATATTCATTGATTTTTGCCATTGAAAAATGTCCAGAAATGATTGAAGCTACTGACTGAATGAAAGGAGCTGGCATCTCACTCTCTTTGAATCTTCTTTATCATGCTAAGAGGAGCAGGAAAAAGCAAAAAATTTCAGAATTGCGCCTTGCAATGCGGAGAAATTACTGTTTGTGCATTTACAAAATTCATTGATTTTTGCCATTGAAAAACATCATGTTATCCATATACCAGAAATGATTGAAGCTACTGACTGAAGGAAAGGATCTGGCATCTCACTCTCTTTGAATCTTCTTTATCATGTTTAGAGGAGCAGGAAAAAGCAAAAAATTTCAGAATTGCACCTTGCAATGCGGAGAAATTACTGTTTGTGCATTTACAATATTCATTGATTTTTGCCATTGAAAAACGTCCAGAAATGATTGAAGCTACTGACTGAATGAAAGGAGCTGGCATCTCACTCTCTTTGAATCTTCTTTATCATGCTAAGAGGAGCAGGAAAAAGCAAAAAATTTCAGAATTGCACCTTGCAATGCGGAGAAATTACTGTTTGTGCATTTACAATATTCATTGATTTTTGCGATTGAAAAACATCATGTTATTCATATACCAGAAATGATTGAAGCTACTGACTGAATGAAAGAAGCTGGCATCTCACTCTCTTTGAATCTTCTTTATCATGCTAAGAGGAGCAGGAAAAAGTAAAAAATTTCAGAATTGCACCTTGCAATGCGGAGAAATTACTGTTTGTGCATTTACAATATTCAATGATTTTTGCCATTGAAAAACGTCCAGAAATGATTGAAGCTACTGACTGAATGAAAGGAGCTGGCATCTCACTCTCTTTGAATCTTGTTTATCATGCTAAGAGGAGCAGGAAAAAGCAAAAAATTTCAGAATTGCACTTTGCAATGCGGAGAAATTACTGTTTGTGCATTTACAATATTCATTGATTTTTGCCATTGAAAAACGTCCAGAAATGATTGAAGCTACTGACTGAATGAAAGGAGCTGGCATCTCACTCTCTTTGAATCTTCTTTATCATGCTAAGAGGAGCAGGAAAAAGCAAAAAATTTCAGAATTGCACCTTGCAATGCTGAGAAATTACTGTTTGTGCATTTACAATATTCATTGATTTTTGCCATTGAAAAACATCATGTTATTCATATACCAGAAATGATTGAAGCTACTGACTGAATGAAAGGAGCTGGCATCTCACTCTCTTTGAATCTTCTTTATCATGCTAAGAGGAGCAGGAAAAAGTAAAAAATTTCAGAATTGCACCTTGCAATGCGGAGAAATTACTGTTTGTGCATTTATAATATTCAATGATTTTTGCCATTGAAAAACGTCCAGAAATGATTGAAGCTACTGACTGAACGAAAGGAGCTGGCATCTCACTCTCTTTGAATCTTCTTTATCATGCTAAGAGGAGCAGGAAAAAGCAAAAAATTTCAGAATTGCACCTTGCAATGCGGAGAAATTACTGTTTGTGCATTTACAATATTCATTGATTTTTGCCATTGAAAAACATCATGTTATTCATGTACCAGAAATGTTTGAAGCTACTGACTGAATGAAAGGAGCTGGCATCTCACTCTCTTTGAATCTTCTTTATCATGCTAAGAGGAGCAGGAAAAAGCAAAAAATTTCAGAATTGCACATTGCAATGCGGAGAAATTACTGTTTGTGCATTTACAATATTCATTGATTTTTGCCATTGAAAAACGTCCAGAAATGATTGAAGCTACTGACTGAATGAAAGGAGCTGGCATCTCACTCTCTTTGAATCTTCTTTATCATGCTAAGAGGAGCAGGAAAAAGCAAAAAATTTCAGAATTGCACCTTGCAATGCGGAGAAATTACTGTTTGTGCATTTACAATATTCATTGATTTTTGCCATTGAAAAACGTCCAGAAATGATTGAAGCTACTGACTGAATGAAAGGAGCTGGCATCTCACTCTCTTTGAATCTTCTTTATCATGCTAAGAGGAGCAGGAAAAAGCAAAAAAATTCAGAATTGCACCTTGCAATGCGGAGAAATTACTGTTTGTGCATTTACAATATTCATTGATTTTTGCCATTGAAAAATGTCCAGAAATGATTGAAGCTACTGACTGAATGAAAGGAGCTGGCATCTCACTCTCTTTGAATCTTCTTTATCATGCTAAGAGGAGCAGGAAAAAGCAAAAAATTTTAGAATTGCGCCTTGCAATGCGGAGAAATTACTGTTTGTGCATTTACAAAATTCATTGATTTTTGCCATTGAAAAACATCATGTTATTCATATACCAGAAATGATTGAAGCTACTGACTGAAGGAAAGGATCTGGCATCTCACTCTCTTTGAATCTTCTTTATCATGCTAAGAGGAGCAGGAAAAAGCAAAAAATTTCAGAATTGCACCTTGCAATGCGGAGAAATTACTGTTTGTGCATTTACAATATTCATTGATTTTTGCCATTGAAAAACGTCCAGAAATGATTGAAGCTACTGACTGAATGAAAGGAGCTGGCATCTCACTCTCTTTGAATCTTCTTTATCATGCTAAGAGGAGCAGGAAAAAGCAAAAAATTTCAGAATTGCACCTTGCAATGCGGAGAAATTACTGTTTGTGCATTTACAATATTCATTGATTTTTGCCATTGAAAAACGTCCAGAAATGATTGAAGCTACTGACTGAATGAAAGGAGCTGGCATCTCACTCTCTTTGAATCTTCTTTATCATGCTAAGAGGAGCAGGAAAAAGCAAAAAATTTCAGAATTGCACCTTGCAATGCGGAGAAATGACTGTTTGTGCATTTACAATATTCATTGATTTTTGCCATTGAAAAATGTCCAGAAATGATTGAAGCTACTGACTGAATGAAAGGAGCTGGCATCTCACTCTCTTTGAATCTTCTTTATCATGCTAAGAGGAGCAGGAAAAAGCAAAAAATTTCAGAATTGCGCCTTGCAATGCGGAGAAATTACTGTTTGTGCATTTACAAAATTCATTGATTTTTGCCATTGAAAAACATCATGTTATTCATATACCAGAAATGATTGAAGCTACTGACTGAAGGAAAGGATCTGGCATCTCACTCTCTTTGAATCTTCTTTATCATGCTAAGAGGAGCAGGAAAAAGCAAAAAGTTTCAGAATTGCACCTTGCAATGTGGAGAAATTACTGTTTGTGCATTTACAATATTCATTGGTTTTTGCCATTGAAAAACGTCCAGAAATGATTGAAGCTACTGACTGAATGAAAGGAGCTGGCATCTCACTCTCTTTGAATCTTCTTTATCATGCTAAGAGGAGCAGGAAAAAGCAAAAAATTTCAGAATTGCACCTTGCAATGCGGAGAAATTACTGTTTGTGCATTTACAATATTCATTGATTTTTGCGATTGAAAAACATCATGTTATTCATATACCAGAAATGATTGAAGCTACTGACTGAATGAAAGGAGCTGGCATCTCACTCTCTTTGAATCTTCTTTATCATGCTAAGAGGAGCAGGAAAAAGTAAAAAATTTCAGAATTGCACCTTGCAATGCGGAGAAATTACTGATTGTGCATTTACAATATTCAATGATTTTTGCCATTGAAAAACGTCCAGAAATGATTAAAGCTACTGACTGAATGAAAGGAGCTGGCATCTCACTCTCTTTGAATCTTCTTTATCATGCTAAGAGGAGCAGGAAAAAGCAAAAAATTTCAGAATTGCACCTTGCATTGCGGAGAAATTACTGTTTGTGCATTTACAATATTCATTGATTTTTGCCATTGAAAAATGTCCAGAAATGATTGAAGCTACTGACTGAATGAAAGGAGCTGGCATCTCACTCTCTTTGAATCTTCTTTATCATGCTAAGAGGAGCAGGAAAAAACAAAAAATTTCAGAATTGCACCTTGCAATGCGGAGAAATTACTGTTTGTGCATTTACAATATTCATTGATTTTTGCCATTGAAAAACATCATGTTATTCATATACCAGAAATGATTGAAGCTACTGACTGAATGAAAGGAGCTGGCATCTCACTCTCTTTGAATCTTCTTTATCATGCTAAGAGGAGCAGGAAAAAGTAAAAAATTTCAGAATTGCGCCTTGCAATGCGGAGAAATTACTGTTTGTGCATTTACAAAATTCATTGATTTTTGCCATTGAAAAACATCATGTTATTCATATACCAGAAATGATTGAAGCTACTGACTGAAGGAAAGGATCTGGCATCTCACTCTCTTTGAATCTTCTTTATCATGCTTAGAGGAGCAGGAAAAAGCAAAGTATTTCAGAATTGCACCTTGCAATGCGGAGAAATTACTGTTTGTGCATTTACAATATTCATTGATTTTTGCCATTGAAAAACGTCCAGAAATGATTGAAGCTACTGACTGAATGAAAGGAGCTGGCATCTCACTCTCTTTGAATCTTCTTTATCATGCTAAGAGGAGCAGGAAAAAGCAAAAAATTTCAGAATTGCACGTTGCAATGCGGAGAAATTACTGTTTGTGCATTTACAATATTCATTGATTTTTGCGATTGAAAAACATCATGTTATTCATATACCAGAAATGATTGAAGCTACTGACTGAATGAAAGGAGCTGGCATCTCACTCTCTTTGAATCTTCTTTATCATGCTAAGAGGAGCAGGAAAAAGTAAAAAATTTCAGAATTGCACCTTGCAATGCGGAGAAATTACTGTTTGTGCATTTACAATATTCATTGATTTTTGCCATTGAAAAACGTCCAGAAATGATTGAAGCTACTGACTGAATGAAAGGAGCTGGCATCTCACTCTCTTTGAATCTTCTTTATCATGCTAAGAGGAGCAGGAAAAAGCAAAAAATTTCAGAATTGCACCTTGCAATGCGGAGAAATTACTGTTTGTGCATTTACAATATTCATTGATTTTTGCTATTGAAAAACATCATGTTATTCATATACCAGAAATGATTGAAGCTACTGACTGAATGAAAGGAGCTGGCATCTCACTCTCTTTGAATCTTCTTTATCATGCTAAGAGGAGCAGGAAAAAGCAAAAAATTTCAGAATTGCACCTTGCAATGCGGAGAAATTACAGTTTGTGCATTTACAATATTCATTGATTTTTGCCATTGAAAAACGTCCAGAAATGATTGAAGCTACTGACTGAATGAAAGGAGCTGGCATCTCACTCTCTTTGAATCTTCTTTATCATGCTAAGAGGAGCAGGAAAAAGCAAAATATTTCAGAATTGCACCTTGCAATGCGGAGAAATTACTGTTTGTGCATTTACAATATACATTGATTTTTGCCATTGAAAAACGTCCAGAAATGATTGAAGGTACTGACTGAATGAAAGGAGCTGGCATCTCACTCTCTTTGAATCTTCTTTATCATGCTAAGAGGAGCAGGAAAAAGCAAAAAATTTCAGAATTGCACCTTGCAATGCGGAGAAATTACTGTTTGTGCATTTTCAATATTCATTGATTTTTGCCATTGAAAAACGTCCAGAAATGATTGAAGCTACTGACTGAATGAAAGGAGCTGGCATCTCACTCTCTTTGAATCTTCTTTATCATGCTAAGAGGAGCAGGAAAAAGCAAAAAATTTCAGAATTGCACCTTGCAATGCGGAGAAATTACTGTTTGTGCATTTACAATATTCATTGATTTTTGCCATTGAAAAATGTCCAGAAATGATTGAAGCTACTGACTGAATGAAAGGAGCTGGCATCTCACTCTCTTTGAATCTTCTTTATCATGCTAAGAGGAGCAGGAAAAAGCAAAAAATTTCAGAATTGCGCCTTGCAATGCGGAGAAATTACTGTTTGTGCATTTACAAAATTCATTGATTTTTGCCATTGAAAAACATCATGTTATTCATATACCAGAAATGATTGAAGCTACTGACTGAAGGAAAGGATCTGGCATCTCACTCTCTTTGAATCTTCTTTATCATGCTTAGAGGAGCAGGAAAAAGCAAAAAATTTCAGAATTGCACCTTGCAATGCGGAGAAATTACTGTTTGTGCATTTACAATATTCATTGATTTTTGCCATTGAAAAACGTCCAGAAATGATTGAAGCTACTGACTGAATGAAAGGAGCTGGCATCTCACTCTCTTTGAATCTTCTTTATCATGCTAAGAGGAGCAGGAAAAAGCAAAAAATTTCAGAATTGCACCTTGCAATGCGGAGAAATTACTGTTTGTGCATTTACAATATTCATTGATTTTTGCGATTGAAAAACATCATGTTATTCATATACCAGAAATGATTGAAGCTACTGACTGAATGAAAGGAGCTGGCATCTCACTCTCTTTGAATCTTCTTTATCATGCTAAGAGGAGCAGGAAAAAGTAAAAAATTTCAGAATTGCACCTTGCAATGCGGAGAAATTACTGTTTGTGCATTTACAATATTCAATGATTCTTGCCATTGAAAAACGTCCAGAAATGATTGAAGCTACTGACTGAATGAAAGGAGCTGGCATCTCACTCTCTTTGAATCTTGTTTATCATGCTAAGAGGAGCAGGAAAAAGCAAAAAATTTCAGAATTGCACCTTGCAATGCGGAGAAATTACTGTTTGTGCATTTACAATATTCATTGATTTTTGCCATTGAAAAATGTCCAGAAATGATTGAAGCTAATGACTGAATGAAAGGAGCTGGCATCTCACTCTCTTTGAATCTTCTTTATCATGCTAAGAGGAGCAGGAAAAAGCAAAAAAATTTCAGAATTGCACCTTGCAATGCGGAGAAATTACTGTTTGTGCATTTACAATATTCATTGATTTTTGCCATTGAAAAACATCACGTTATTCATATACCAGAAATGATTGAAGCTACTGACTGAATGAAAGGAGCTGGCATCTCACTCTCTTTGAATCTTCTTTATCATGCTAAGAGGAGCAGGAAAAAGTAAAAAATTTCAGAATTGCACCTTGCAATGCGGAGAAATTACTGTTTGTGCATTTATAATATTCAATGATTTTTGCCATTGAAAAACGTCCAGAAATGATTGAAGCTACTGACTGAACGAAAGGAGCTGGCATCTCACTCTCTTTGAATCTTCTTTATCATGCTAAGAGGAGCAGGAAAAAGCAAAAAATTTCAGAATTGCACCTTGCAATGCGGAGAAATTACTGTTTGTGCATTTACAATATTCATTGATTTTTGCCATTGAAAAACATCATGTTATTCATGTACCAGAAATGTTTGAAGCTACTGACTGAATGAAAGGAGCTGGCATCTCACTCTCTTTGAATCTTCTTTATCATGCTAAGAGGAGCAGGAAAAAGCAAAAAATTTCAGAATTGCACATTGCAATGCGGAGAAATTACTGTTTGTGCATTTACAATATTCATTGATTTTTGCCATTGAAAAACGTCCAGAAATGATTGAAGCTACTGACTGAATGAAAGGAGCTGGCATCTCACTCTCTTTGAATCTTCTTTATCATGCTAAGAGGAGCAGGAAAAAGCAAAAAATTTCAGAATTGCACCTTGCAATGCGGAGAAATTACTGTTTGTGCATTTACAATATTCATTGATTTTTGCCATTGAAAAACGTCCAGAAATGATTGAAGCTACTGACTGAATGAAAGGAGCTGGCATCTCACTCTCTTTGAATCTTCTTTATCATGCTAAGAGGAGCAGGAAAAAGCAAAAAATTTCAGAATTGCACCTTGCAATGCGGAGAAATTACTGTTTGTGCATTTACAATATTCATTGATTTTTGCCATTGAAAAATGTCCAGAAATGATTGAAGCTACTGACTGAATGAAAGGAGCTGGCATCTCACTCTCTTTGAATCTTCTTTATCATGCTAAGAGGAGCAGGAAAAAGCAAAAAATTTCAGAATTGCGCCTTGCAATGCGGAGAAATTACTGTTTGTGCATTTACAAAATTCATTGATTTTTGCCATTGAAAAACATCATGTTATTCATATACCAGAAATGATTGAAGCTACTGACTGAAGGAAAGGATCTGGCATCTCACTCTCTTTGAATCTTCTTTATCATGCTAAGAGGAGCAGGAAAAAGCAAAAAATTTCAGAATTGCACCTTGCAATGCGGAGAAATTACTGTTTGTGCATTTACAATATTCATTGATTTTTGCCATTGAAAAACGTCCAGAAATGATTGAAGCTACTGACTGAATGAAAGGAGCTGGCATCTCACTCTCTTTGAATCTTCTTTATCATGCTAAGAGGAGCAGGAAAAAGCAAAAAATTTCAGAATTGCACCTTGCAATGCGGAGAAATTACTGTTTGTGCATTTACAATATTCATTGATTTTTGCCATTGAAAAACGTCCAGAAATGATTGAAGCTACTGACTGAATGAAAGGAGCTGGCATCTCACTCTCTTTGAATCTTCTTTATCATGCTAAGAGGAGCAGGAAAAAGCAAAAAATTTCAGAATTGCACCTTGCAATGCGGAGAAATTACTGTTTGTGCATTTACAATATTCATTGATTTTTGCCATTGAAAAATGTCCAGAAATGATTGAAGCTACTGACTGAATGAAAGGAGCTGGCATCTCACTCTCTTCGAATCTTCTTTATCATGCTAAGAGGAGCAGGAAAAAGCAAAAAATTTCAGAATTGCGCCTTGCAATGCGGAGAAATTACTGTTTGTGCATTTACAAAATTCATTGATTTTTGCCATTGAAAAACATCATGTTATTCATATACCAGAAATGATTGAAGCTACTGACTGAAGGAAAGGATCTGGCATCTCACTCTCTTTGAATCTTCTTTATCATGCTAAGAGGAGCAGGAAAAAGCAAAAAATTTCAGAATTGCACCTTGCAATGCGGAGAAATTACTGTTTGTGCATTTACAATATTCATTGGTTTTTGCCATTGAAAAACGTCCAGAAATGATTGAAGCTACTGACTGAATGAAAGGAGCTGGCATCTCACTCTCTTTGAATCTTCTTTATCATGCTAAGAGGAGCAGGAAAAAGCAAAAAATTTCAGAATTGCACCTTGCAATGCGGAGAAATTACTGTTTGTGCATTTACAATATTCATTGATTTTTGCGATTGAAAAACATCATGTTATTCATATACCAGAAATGATTGAAGCTACTGACTGAATGAAAGGAGCTGGCATCTCACTCTCTTTGAATCTTCTTTATCATGCTAAGAGGAGCAGGAAAAAGTAAAAAATTTCAGAATTGCACCTTGCAATGCGGAGAAATTACTGATTGTGCATTTACAATATTCAATGATTTTTGCCATTGAAAAACGTCCAGAAATGATTAAAGCTACTGACTGAATGAAAGGAGCTGGCATCTCACTCTCTTTGAATCTTCTTTATCATGCTAAGAGGAGCAGGAAAAAGCAAAAAATTTCAGAATTGCACCTTGCAATGCGGAGAAATTACTGTTTGTGCATTTACAATATTCATTGATTTTTGCCATTGAAAAACGTCCAGAAATGATTGAAGCTACTGACTGAATGAAAGGAGCTGGCATCTCACTCTCTTTGAATCTTCTTTATCATGCTAAGAGGAGCAGGAAAAAGCAAAAAATTTCAGAATTGCACCTTGCAATGCGGAGAAATTACTGTTTGTGCATTTACAATATTCATTGATTTTTGCCATTGAAAAACATCATGTTATTCATATACCAGAAATGATTGAAGCTACTGACTGAATGAAAGGAGCTGGCATCTCACTCTCTTTGAATCTTCTTTATCATGCTAAGAGGAGCAGGAAAAAGTAAAAAATTTCAGAATTGCACCTTGCAATGCGGAGAAATTACTGTTTGTGCATTTATAATATTCAATGATTTTTGCCATTGAAAAACGTCCAGAAATGATTGAAGCTACTGACTGAACGAAAGGAGCTGGCATCTCACTCTCTTTGAATCTTCTTTATCATGCTAAGAGGAGCAGAAAAAAGCAAAAAATTTCAGAATTGCACCTTGCAATGCGGAGAAATTACTGTTTGTGCATTTACAATATTCATTGATTTTTGCCATTGAAAAACATCATGTTATTCATATACCAGAAATGATTGAAGCTACTGACTGAATGAAAGGAGCTGGCATCTCACTCTCTTTGAATCTTCTTTATCATGCTAAGAGGAGCAGGAAAAAGTAAAAAATTTCAGAATTGCACCTTGCAATGCGGAGAAATTACTGTTTGTGCATTTATAATATTCAATGATTTTTGCCATTGAAAAACGTCCAGAAATGATTGAAGCTACTGACTGAACGAAAGGAGCTGGCATCTCACTCTCTTTGAATCTTCTTTATCATGCTAAGAGGAGCAGGAAAAAGCAAAAAATTTCAGAATTGCACCTTGCAATGCGGAGAAATTACTGTTTGTGCATTTACAATATTCATTGATTTTTGCCATTGAAAAACATCATGTTATTCATGTACCAGAAATGTTTGAAGCTACTGACTGAATGAAAGGAGCTGGCATCTCACTCTCTTTGAATCTTCTTTATCATGCTAAGAGGAGCAGGAAAAAGCAAAAAATTTCAGAATTGCACATTGCAATGCGGAGAAATTACTGTTTGTGCATTTACAATATTCATTGATTTTTGCCATTGAAAAACGTCCAGAAATGATTGAAGCTACTGACTGAATGAAAGGAGCTGGCATCTCACTCTCTTTGAATCTTCTTTATCATGCTAAGAGGAGCAGGAAAAAGCAAAAAATTTCAGAATTGCACCTTGCAATGCGGAGAAATTACTGTTTGTGCATTTACAATATTCATTGATTTTTGCCATTGAAAAACGTCCAGAAATGATTGAAGCTACTGACTGAATGAAAGGAGCTGGCATCTCACTCTCTTTGAATCTTCTTTATCATGCTAAGAGGAGCAGGAAAAAGCAAAAAATTTCAGAATTGCACCTTGCAATGCGGAGAAATTACTGTTTGTGCATTTACAATATTCATTGATTTTTGCCATTGAAAAATGTCCAGAAATGATTGAAGCTACTGACTGAATGAAAGGAGCTGGCATCTCACTCTCTTTGAATCTTCTTTATCATGCTAAGAGGAGCAGGAAAACCAAAAAATTTCAGATTTGCGCCTTGCAATGCGGAGAAATTACTGTTTGTGCATTTACAAAATTCATTGATTTTTGCCATTGAAAAACATCATGTTATTCATATACCAGAAATGATTGAAGCTACTGACTGAAGGAAAGGATCTGGCATCTCACTCTCTTTGAATCTTCTTTATCATGCTAAGAGGAGCAGGAAAAAGCAAAAAATTTCAGAATTGCACCTTGCAATGCGGAGAAATTACTGTTTGTGCATTTACAATATTCATTGATTTTTGCCATTGAAAAACGTCCAGAAATGATTGAAGCTACTGACTGAATGAAAGGAGCTGGCATCTCACTCTCTTTGAATCTTCTTTATCATGCTAAGAGGAGCAGGAAAAAGCAAAAAATTTCAGAATTGCACCTTGCAATGCGGAGAAATTACTGTTTGTGCATTTACAATATTCATTGATTTTTGCCATTGAAAAACGTCCAGAAATGATTGAAGCTACTGACTGAATGAAAGGAGCTGGCATCTCACTCTCTTTGAATCTTCTTTATCATGCTAAGAGGAGCAGGAAAAAGCAAAAAATTTCAGAATTGCACCTTGCAATGCGGAGAAATTACTGTTTGTGCATTTACAATATTCATTGATTTTTGCCATTGAAAAATGTCCAGAAATGATTGAAGCTACTGACTGAATGAAAGGAGCTGGCATCTCACTCTCTTCGAATCTTCTTTATCATGCTAAGAGGAGCAGGAAAAAGCAAAAAATTTCAGAATTGCGCCTTGCAATGCGGAGAAATTACTGTTTGTGCATTTACAAAATTCATTGATTTTTGCCATTGAAAAACATCATGTTATTCATATACCAGAAATGATTGAAGCTACTGACTGAAGGAAAGGATCTGGCATCTCACTCTCTTTGAATCTTCTTTATCATGCTAAGAGGAGCAGGAAAAAGCAAAACATTTCAGAATTGCACCTTGCAATGCGGAGAAATTACTGTTTGTGCATTTACAATATTCATTGGTTTTTGCCATTGAAAAACGTCCAGAAATGATTGAAGCTACTGACTGAATGAAAGGAGCTGGCATCTCACTCTCTTTGAATCTTCTTTATCATGCTAAGAGGAGCAGGAAAAAGCAAAAAATTTCAGAATTGCACCTTGCAATGCGGAGAAATTACTGTTTGTGCATTTACAATATTCATTGATTTTTGCGATTGAAAAACATCATGTTATTCATATACCAGAAATGATTGAAGCTACTGACTGAATGAAAGGAGCTGGCATCTCACTCTCTTTGAATCTTCTTTATCATGCTAAGAGGAGCAGGAAAAAGTAAAAAATTTCAGAATTGCACCTTGCAATGCGGAGAAATTACTGATTGTGCATTTACAATATTCAATGATTTTTGCCATTGAAAAACGTCCAGAAATGATTAAAGCTACTGACTGAATGAAAGGAGCTGGCATCTCACTCTCTTTGAATCTTCTTTATCATGCTAAGAGGAGCAGGAAAAAGCAAAAAATTTCAGAATTGCACCTTGCAATGCGGAGAAATTACTGTTTGTGCATTTACAATATTCATTGATTTTTGCCATTGAAAAACGTCCAGAAATGATTGAAGCTACTGACTGAATGAAAGGAGCTGGCATCTCACTCTCTTTGAATCTTCTTTATCATGCTAAGAGGAGCAGGAAAAAGCAAAAAATTTCAGAATTACACCTTGCAATGCGGAGAAATTACTGTTTGTGCATTTACAATATTCATTGATTTTTGCCATTGAAAAACATCATGTTATTCATATACCAGAAATGATTGAAGCTACTGACTGAATGAAAGGAGCTGGCATCTCACTCTCTTTGAATCTTCTTTATCATGCTAAGAGGAGCAGGAAAAAGTAAAAAATTTCAGAATTGCACCTTGCAATGCGGAGAAATTACTGTTTGTGCATTTATAATATTCAATGATTTTTGCCATTGAAAAACGTCCAGAAATGATTGAAGCTACTGACTGAACGAAAGGAGCTGGCATCTCACTCTCTTTGAATCTTCTTTATCATGCTAAGAGGAGCAGAAAAAAGCAAAAAATTTCAGAATTGCACCTTGCAATGCGGAGAAATTACTGTTTGTGCATTTACAATATTCATTGATTTTTGCCATTGAAAAACATCATGTTATTCATATACCAGAAATGTTTGAAGCTACTGACTGAATGAAAGGAGCTGGCATCTCACTCTCTTTGAATCTTCTTTATCATGCTAAGAGGAGCAGGAAAAAGCAAAAAATTTCAGAATTGCACATTGCAATGCAGAGAAATTACTGTTTGTGCATTTACAATATTCATTGATTTTTGCCATTGAAAAACGTCCAGAAATGATTGAAGCTACTGACTGAATGAAAGGAGCTGGCATCTCACTCTCTTTGAATCTTCTTTATCATGCTAAGAGGAGCAGGAAAAAGCAAAAAATTTCAGAATTGCACCTTGCAATGCGGAGAAATTACTGTTTGTGCATTTACAATATTCATTGATTTTTGCCATTGAAAAACGTCCAGAAATGATTGAAGCTACTGACTGAATGAAAGGAGCTGGCATCTCACTCTCTTTGAATCTTCTTTATCATGCCAAGAGGAGCAGGAAAAAGCAAAAAATTTCAGAATTGCACCTTGCAATGCGGAGAAATTACTGTTTGTGCATTTACAATATTCATTGATTTTTGCCATTGAAAAACATGTTATTCATATACCAGAAATGTTTGAAGCTCCTGACTGAATGAAAGGAGCTGGCACCTCACTCTCTTTGAATCTTCTTTATCATGCTAAGAGGAGCAGGAAAAAGCAAAAAATTTCAGAATTGCACCTTGCAATGCGGAGAAATTACTGTTTGTGCATTTACAATATTCATTGATTTTTGCCATTGAAAAATGTCCAGAAATGATTTAAGCTACTGACTGAATGAAAGGAGCTGGCATCTCACTCTCTTTGAATCTTCTTTATCATGCTAAGAGGAGCAGGAAAAAACAAAAAATTTCAGAATTGCACCTTGCAATGCGGAGAAATTACTGTTTGTGCATTTACAATATTCATTGATTTTTGCCATTGAAAAACATCATGTTATTCATATACCAGAAATGATTGAAGCTACTGACTGAATGAAAGGAGCTGGCATCTCACTCTCTTTGAATCTTCTTTATCATGCTAAGAGGAGCAGGAAAAAGTAAAAAATTTCAGAATTGCGCCTTGCAATGCGGAGAAATTACTGTTTGTGCATTTACAAAATTCATTGATTTTTGCCATTGAAAAACATCATGTTATTCATATACCAGAAATGATTGAAGCTACTGACTGAAGGAAAGGATCTGGCATCTCACTCTCTTTGAATCTTCTTTATCATGCTTAGAGGAGCAGGAAAAAGCAAAGAATTTCAGAATTGCACCTTGCAATGCGGAGAAATTACTGTTTGTGCATTTACAATATTCATTGATTTTTGCCATTGAAAAACGTCCAGAAATGATTGAAGCTACTGACTGAATGAAAGGAGCTGGCATCTCACTCTCTTTGAATCTTCTTTATCATGCTAAGAGGAGCAGGAAAAAGCAAAAAATTTCAGAATTGCACGTTGCAATGCGGAGAAATTACTGTTTGTGCATTTACAATATTCATTGATTTTTGCGATTGAAAAACATCATGTTATTCATATACCAGAAATGATTGAAGCTACTGACTGAATGAAAGGAGCTGGCATCTCACTCTCTTTGAATCTTCTTTATCATGCTAAGAGGAGCAGGAAAAAGTAAAAAATTTCAGAATTGCACCTTGCAATGCGGAGAAATTACTGTTTGTGCATTTACAATATTCATTGATTTTTGCCATTGAAAAACGTCCAGAAATGATTGAAGCTACTGACTGAATGAAAGGAGCTGGCATCTCACTCTCTTTGAATCTTCTTTATCATGCTAAGAGGAGCAGGAAAAAGCAAAAAATTTCAGAATTGCACCTTGCAATGCGGAGAAATTACTGTTTGTGCATTTACAATATTCATTGATTTTTGCTATTGAAAAACATCATGTTATTCATATACCAGAAATGATTGAAGCTACTGACTGAATGAAAGGAGCTGGCATCTCACTCTCTTTGAATCTTCTTTATCATGCTAAGAGGAGCAGGAAAAAGCAAAAAATTTCAGAATTGCACCTTGCAATGCGGAGAAATTACAGTTTGTGCATTTACAATATTCATTGATTTTTGCCATTGAAAAACGTCCAGAAATGATTGAAGCTACTGACTGAATGAAAGGAGCTGGCATCTCACTCTCTTTGAATCTTCTTTATCATGCTAAGAGGAGCAGGAAAAAGCAAAAAATTTCAGAATTGCACCTTGCAATGCGGAGAAATTACTGTTTGTGCATTTACAATATACATTGATTTTTGCCATTGAAAAACGTCCAGAAATGATTGAAGGTACTGACTGAATGAAAGGAGCTGGCATCTCACTCTCTTTGAATCTTCTTTATCATGCTAAGAGGAGCAGGAAAAAGCAAAAAATTTCAGAATTGCACCTTGCAATGCGGAGAAATTACTGTTTGTGCATTTTCAATATTCATTGATTTTTGCCATTGAAAAACGTCCAGAAATGATTGAAGCTACTGACTGAATGAAAGGAGCTGGCATCTCACTCTCTTTGAATCTTCTTTATCATGCTAAGAGGAGCAGGAAAAAGCAAAAAATTTCAGAATTGCACCTTGCAATGCGGAGAAATTACTGTTTGTGCATTTACAATATTCATTGATTTTTGCCATTGAAAAATGTCCAGAAATGATTGAAGCTACTGACTGAATGAAAGGAGCTGGCATCTCACTCTCTTTGAATCTTCTTTATCATGCTAAAAGGAGCAGGAAAAAGCAAAAAATTTCAGAATTGCGCCTTGCAATGCGGAGAAATTACTGTTTGTGCATTTACAAAATTCATTGATTTTTGCCATTGAAAAACATCATGTTATTCATATACCAGAAATGATTGAAGCTACTGACTGAAGGAAAGGATCTGGCATCTCACTCTCTTTGAATCTTCTTTATCATGCTTAGAAGAGCAGGAAAAAGCAAAAAATTTCAGAATTGCACCTTGCAATGCGGAGAAATTACTGTTTGTGCATTTACAATATTCATTGATTTTTGCCATTGAAAAACGTCCAGAAATGATTGAAGCTACTGACTGAATGAAAGGAGCTGGCATCTCACTCTCTTTGAATCTTCTTTATCATGCTAAGAGGAGCAGGAAAAAGCAAAAAATTTCAGAATTGCACCTTGCAATGCGGAGAAATTACTGTTTGTGCATTTACAATATTCATTGATTTTTGCGATTGAAAAACATCATGTTATTCATATACCAGAAATGATTGAAGCTACTGACTGAATGAAAGGAGCTGGCATCTCACTCTCTTTGAATCTTCTTTATCATGCTAAGAGGAGCAGGAAAAAGTAAAAAATTTCAGAATTGCACCTTGCAATGCGGAGAAATTACTGTTTGTGCATTTACAATATTCAATGATTTTTGCCATTGAAAAATGTCCAGAAATGATTGAAGCTACTGACTGAATGAAAGGAGCTGGCATCTCACTCTCTTTGAATCTTGTTTATCATGCTAAGAGGAGCAGGAAAAAGCAAAAAATTTCAGAATTGCACCTTGCAATGCGGAGAAATTACTGTTTGTGCATTTACAATATTCATTGATTTTTGCCATTGAAAAACGTCCAGAAATGATTGAAGCTAATGACTGAATGAAAGGAGCTGGCATCTCACTCTCTTTGAATCTTCTTTATCATGCTAAGAGGAGCAGGAAAAAGCAAAAAATTTCAGAATTGCACCTTGCAATGCGGAGAAATTACTGTTTGTGCATTTACAATATTCATTGATTTTTGCCATTGAAAAACATCATGTTATTCATATACCAGAAATGATTGAAGCTACTGACTGAATGAAAGGAGCTGGCATCTCACTCTCTTTGAATCTTCTTTATCATGCTAAGAGGAGCAGGAAAAAGTAAAAAATTTCAGAATTGCACCTTGCAATGCGGAGAAATTACTGTTTGTGCATTTATAATATTCAATGATTTTTGCCATTGAAAAACGTCCAGAAATGATTGAAGCTACTGACTGAACGAAAGGAGCTGGCATCTCACTCTCTTTGAATCTTCTTTATCATGCTAAGAGGAGCAGGAAAAAGCAAAAAATTTCAGAATTGCACCTTGCAATGCGGAGAAATTACTGTTTGTGCATTTACAATATTCATTGATTTTTGCCATTGAAAAACATCATGTTATTCATGTACCAGAAATGTTTGAAGCTACTGACTGAATGAAAGGAGCTGGCATCTCACTCTCTTTGAATCTTCTTTATCATGCTAAGAGGAGCAGGAAAAAGCAAAAAATTTCAGAATTGCACCTTGCAATGCGGAGAAATTACTGTTTGTGCATTTACAATATTCATTGATTTTTGCCATTGAAAAACGTCCAGAAATGATTGAAGCTACTGACTGAATGAAAGGAGCTGGCATCTCACTCTCTTTGAATCTTCTTTATCATGCTAAGAGGAGCAGGAAAAAGCAAAAAATTTCAGAATTGCACCTTGCAATGCGGAGAAATTACTGTTTGTGCATTTACAATATTCATTGATTTTTGCCATTGAAAAATGTCCAGAAATGATTGAAGCTACTGACTGAATGAAAGGAGCTGGCATCTCACTCTCTTTGAATCTTCTTTATCATGCTAAGAGGAGCAGGAAAAAGCAAAAAATTTCAGAATTGCGCCTTGCAATGCGGAGAAATTACTGTTTGTGCATTTACAAAATTCATTGATTTTTGCCATTGAAAAACATCATGTTATTCATATACCAGAAATGATTGAAGCTACTGACTGAAGGAAAGGATCTGGCATCTCACTCTCTTTGAATCTTCTTTATCATGCTAAGAGGAGCAGGAAAAAGCAAAAAATTTCAGAATTGCACCTTGCAATGCGGAGAAATTACTGTTTGTGCATTTACAATATTCATTGATTTTTGCCATTGAAAAACGTCCAGAAATGATTGAAGCTACTGACTGAATGAAAGGAGCTGGCATCTCACTCTCTTTGAATCTTCTTTATCATGCTAAGAGGAGCAGGAAAAAGCAAAAAATTTCAGAATTGCACCTTGCAATGCGGAGAAATTACTGTTTGTGCATTTACAATATTCATTGATTTTTGCCATTGAAAAACGTCCAGAAATGATTGAAGCTACTGACTGAATGAAAGGAGCTGGCATCTCACTCTCTTTGAATCTTCTTTATCATGCTAAGAGGAGCAGGAAAAAGCAAAAAATTTCAGAATTGCACCTTGCAATGCGGAGAAATTACTGTTTGTGCATTTACAATATTCATTGATTTTTGCCATTGAAAAATGTCCAGAAATGATTGAAGCTACTGACTGAATGAAAGGAGCTGGCATCTCACTCTCTTCGAATCTTCTTTATCATGCTAAGAGGAGCAGGAAAAAGCAAAAAATTTCAGAATTGCGCCTTGCAATGCGGAGAAATTACTGTTTGTGCATTTACAAAATTCATTGATTTTTGCCATTGAAAAACATCATGTTATTCATATACCAGAAATGATTGAAGCTACTGACTGAAGGAAAGGATCTGGCATCTCACTCTCTTTGAATCTTCTTTATCATGCTAAGAGGAGCAGGAAAAAGCAAAATATTTCAGAATTGCACCTTGCAATGCGGAGAAATTACTGTTTGTGCATTTACAATATTCATTGGTTTTTGCCATTGAAAAACGTCCAGAAATGATTGAAGCTACTGACTGAATGAAAGGAGCTGGCATCTCACTCTCTTTGAATCTTCTTTATCATGCTAAGAGGAGCAGGAAAAAGCAAAAAATTTCAGAATTGCACCTTGCAATGCGGAGAAATTACTGTTTGTGCATTTACAATATTCATTGATTTTTGCGATTGAAAAACATCATGTTATTCATATACCAGAAATGATTGAAGCTACTGACTGAATGAAAGGAGCTGGCATCTCACTCTCTTTGAATCTTCTTTATCATGCTAAGAGGAGCAGGAAAAAGTAAAAAATTTCAGAATTGCACCTTGCAATGCGGAGAAATTACTGATTGTGCATTTACAATATTCAATGATTTTTGCCATTGAAAAACGTCCAGAAATGATTAAAGCTACTGACTGAATGAAAGGAGCTGGCATCTCACTCTCTTTGAATCTTCTTTATCATGCTAAGAGGAGCAGGAAAAAGCAAAAAATTTCAGAATTGCACCTTGCAATGCGGAGAAATTACTGTTTGTGCATTTACAATATTCATTGATTTTTGCCATTGAAAAACGTCCAGAAATGATTGAAGCTACTGACTGAATGAAAGGAGCTGGCATCTCACTCTCTTTGAATCTTCTTTATCATGCTAAGAGGAGCAGGAAAAAGCAAAAAATTTCAGAATTGCACCTTGCAATGCGGAGAAATTACTGTTTGTGCATTTACAATATTCATTGATTTTTGCCATTGAAAAACATCATGTTATTCATATACCAGAAATGATTGAAGCTACTGACTGAATTAAAGGAGCTGGCATCTCACTCTCTTTGAATCTTCTTTATCATGCTAAGAGGAGCAGGAAAAAGTAAAAAATTTCAGAATTGCACCTTGCAATGCGGAGAAATTACTGTTTGTGCATTTATAATATTCAATGATTTTTGCCATTGAAAAACGTCCAGAAATGATTGAAGCTACTGACTGAACGAAAGGAGCTGGCATCTCACTCTCTTTGAATCTTCTTTATCATGCTAAGAGGAGCAGAAAAAAGCAAAAAATTTCAGAATTGCACCTTGCAATGCGGAGAAATTACTGTTTGTGCATTTACAATATTCATTGATTTTTGCCATTGAAAAACATCATGTTATTCATATACCAGAAATGTTTGAAGCTACTCACTGAATGAAAGGAGCTGGCATCTCACTCTCTTTGAATCTTCTTTATCATGCTAAGAGGAGCAGGAAAAAGCAAAAAATTTCAGAATTGCACATTGCAATGCAGAGAAATTACTGTTTGTGCATTTACAATATTCATTGATTTTTGCCATTGAAAAACGTCCAGAAATGATTGAAGCTACTGACTGAATGAAAGGAGCTGGCATCTCACTCTCTTTGAATCTTCTTTATCATGCTAAGAGGAGCAGGAAAAAGCAAAAAATTTCAGAATTGCACCTTGCAATGCGGAGAAATTACTGTTTGTGCATTTACAATATTCATTGATTTTTGCCATTGAAAAACGTCCAGAAATGATTGAAGCTACTGACTGAATGAAAGGAGCTGGCATCTCACTCTCTTTGAATCTTCTTTATCATGCTAAGAGGAGCAGGAAAAAGCAAAAAATTTCAGAATTGCACCTTGCAATGCGGAGAAATTACTGTTTGTGCATTTACAATATTCATTGATTTTTGCCATTGAAAAACATGTTATTCATATACCAGAAATGTTTGAAGCTCCTGATCATGTGAGCTGGCACCTCACTCTCTTTGAATCTTCTTTATCATGCTAAGAGGAGCAGGAAAAAGCAAAAAATTTCAGAATTGCACCTTGCAATGCGGAGAAATTACTGTTTGTGCATTTACAATATTCATTGATTTTTGCCATTGAAAAACGTCCAGAAATGATTGAAGCTACTGACTGAATGAAAGGAGCTGTCATCTCACTCTCTTTGAATCTTCTTTATCATGCTAAGAGGAGCAGGAAAAAGCAAAAAATTTCAGAATTGCACCTTGCAATGCGGAGAAATTACTGTTTGTGCATTTACAATATTCATTGATTTTTGCCATTGAAAAATGTCCAGAAATGATTGAAGCTACTGACTGAATGAAAGGAGATGGCATCTCACTCTCTTTGAATCTTCTTTATCATGCTAAGAGGAGCAGGAAAAAGCAAAAAATTTCAGAATTGCGCCTTGCAATGCGGAGAAATTACTGTTTGTGCATTTACAAAATTCATTGATTTTTGCCATTGAAAAACATCATGTTATTCATATGCCAGAAATGATTGAAGCTACTGACTGAAGGAAAGGAGCTGGCATCTCACTCTCTTTGAATCTTCTTTATCATGCTAAGAGGAGCAGGAAAAAGCAAAAAATTTCAGAATTGCACCTTGCAATGCGGAGAAATTACTGTTTGTGCATTTACAATATTCATTGATTTTTGCCATTGAAAAACGTCCAGAAATGATTGAAGCTACTGACTGAATGAAAGGAGCTGGCATCTCACTCTCTTTGAATCTTCTTTATCATGCTAAGAGGAGCAGGAAAAAGCAAAAAATTTCAGAATTGCACCTTGCAATGCGGAGAAATTACTGTTTGTGCATTTACAATATTCATTGATTTTTGCCATTGAAAAACATGTTATTCATATACCAGAAATGTTTGAAGCTCCTGACTGAATGAAAGGAGCTGGCACCTCACTCTCTTTGAATCTTCTTTATCATGCTGAGAGGAGCAGGAAAAAGCAAAAAATTTCAGAATTGCACCTTGCAATGCGGAGAAATTACTGTTTGTGCATTTACAATATTCATTGATTTTTGCCATTGAAAAACGTCCAGAAATGATTGAAGCTACTGACTGAATGAAAGGAGCTGGCATCTCACTCTCTTTGAATCTTCTTTATCATGCTAAGAGGAGCAGGAAAAAGCAAAAAATTTCAGAATTGCACCTTGCAATGCGGAGAAATTACTGTTTGTGCATTTACAATATTCATTGATTTTTGCCATTGAAAAACATGTTATTCATATACCAGAAATGTTTGAAGCTCCTGACTGAATGAAAGGAGCTGGCACCTCACTCTCTTTGAATCTTCTTTATCATGCTGAGAGGATCAGGAAAAAGCAAAAAATTTCAGAATTGCACCTTGCAATGCGGAGAAATTACTGTTTGTGCATTTACAATATTCATTGATTTTTGCCATTGAAAAACGTCCAGAAATGATTGAAGCTACTGACTGAATGAAAGGAGCTGTCATCTCACTCTCTTTGAATCTTCTTTATCATGCTAAGAGGAGCAGGAAAAAGCAAAAAATTTCAGAATTGCACCTTGCAATGCGGAGAAATTACTGTTTGTGCATTTATAATATTCAATGATTTTTGCCATTGAAAAACGTCCAGAAATGATTGAAGCTACTGACTGAACGAAAGGAGCTGGCATCTCACTCTCTTTGAATCTTCTTTATCATGCTAAGAGGAGCAGAAAAAAGCAAAAAATTTCAGAATTGCACCTTGCAATGCGGAGAAATTACTGTTTGTGCATTTACAATATTCATTGATTTTTGCCATTGAAAAACATCATGTTATTCATATACCAGAAATGTTTGAAGCTACTCACTGAATGAAAGGAGCTGGCATCTCACTCTCTTTGAATCTTCTTTATCATGCTAAGAGGAGCAGGAAAAAGCAAAAAATTTCAGAATTGCACATTGCAATGCAGAGAAATTACTGTTTGTGCATTTACAATATTCATTGATTTTTGCCATTGAAAAACGTCCAGAAATGATTGAAGCTACTGACTGAATGAAAGGAGCTGGCATCTCACTCTCTTTGAATCTTCTTTATCATGCTAAGAGGAGCAGGAAAAAGCAAAAAATTTCAGAATTGCACCTTGCAATGCGGAGAAATTACTGTTTGTGCATTTACAATATTCATTGATTTTTGCCATTGAAAAACGTCCAGAAATGATTGAAGCTACTGACTGAATGAAAGGAGCTGGCATCTCACTCTCTTTGAATCTTCTTTATCATGCTAAGAGGAGCAGGAAAAAGCAAAAAATTTCAGAATTGCACCTTGCAATGCGGAGAAATTACTGTTTGTGCATTTACAATATTCATTGATTTTTGCCATTGAAAAACATGTTATTCATATACCAGAAATGTTTGAAGCTCCTGATCATGTGAGCTGGCACCTCACTCTCTTTGAATCTTCTTTATCATGCTAAGAGGAGCAGGAAAAAGCAAAAAATTTCAGAATTGCACCTTGCAATGCGGAGAAATTACTGTTTGTGCATTTACAATATTCATTGATTTTTGCCATTGAAAAACGTCCAGAAATGATTGAAGCTACTGACTGAATGAAAGGAGCTGTCATCTCACTCTCTTTGAATCTTCTTTATCATGCTAAGAGGAGCAGGAAAAAGCAAAAAATTTCAGAATTGCACCTTGCAATGCGGAGAAATTACTGTTTGTGCATTTACAATATTCATTGATTTTTGCCATTGAAAAATGTCCAGAAATGATTGAAGCTACTGACTGAATGAAAGGAGATGGCATCTCACTCTCTTTGAATCTTCTTTATCATGCTAAGAGGAGCAGGAAAAAGCAAAAAATTTCAGAATTGCGCCTTGCAATGCGGAGAAATTACTGTTTGTGCATTTACAAAATTCATTGATTTTTGCCATTGAAAAACATCATGTTATTCATATGCCAGAAATGATTGAAGCTACTGACTGAAGGAAAGGAGCTGGCATCTCACTCTCTTTGAATCTTCTTTATCATGCTAAGAGGAGCAGGAAAAAGCAAAAAATTTCAGAATTGCACCTTGCAATGCGGAGAAATTACTGTTTGTGCATTTACAATATTCATTGATTTTTGCCATTGAAAAACGTCCAGAAATGATTGAAGCTACTGACTGAATGAAAGGAGCTGGCATCTCACTCTCTTTGAATCTTCTTTATCATGCTAAGAGGAGCAGGAAAAAGCAAAAAATTTCAGAATTGCACCTTGCAATGCGGAGAAATTACTGTTTGTGCATTTACAATATTCATTGATTTTTGCCATTGAAAAACATGTTATTCATATACCAGAAATGTTTGAAGCTCCTGACTGAATGAAAGGAGCTGGCACCTCACTCTCTTTGAATCTTCTTTATCATGCTGAGAGGAGCAGGAAAAAGCAAAAAATTTCAGAATTGCACCTTGCAATGCGGAGAAATTACTGTTTGTGCATTTACAATATTCATTGATTTTTGCCATTGAAAAACGTCCAGAAATGATTGAAGCTACTGACTGAATGAAAGGAGCTGTCATCTCACTCTCTTTGAATCTTCTTTATCATGCTAAGAGGAGCAGGAAAAAGCAAAAAATTTCAGAATTGCACCTTGCAATGCGGAGAAATTACTGTTTGTGCATTTACAATATTCATTGATTTTTGCCATTGAAAAATGTTCAGAAATGATTGAAGCTACTGACTGAATGAAAGGAGCTGGCATCTCACTCTCTTTGAATCTTCTTTATCATGGTAAGAGGAGCAGGAAAAAGCAAAAAATTTCAGAATTGCGCCTTGCAATGCGGAGAAATTACTGTTTGTGCATTTACAAAATTCATTGATTTTTGCCATTGAAAAACATCATGTTATTCATATGCCAGAAATGATTGAAGCTACTGACTGAAGGAAAGGAGCTGGCATCTCACTCTCTTTGAATCTTCTTTATCATGCTAAGAGGAGCAGGAAAAAGCAAAAAATTTCAGAATTGCACCTTGCAATGCGGAGAAATTACTGTTTGTGCATTTACAATATTCATTGATTTTTGCTATTGAAAAACGTCCAGAAATGATTGAAGCTACTGACTGAATGAAAGGAGCTGGCATCTCACTCTCTTTGAATCTTCTTTATCATGCTAAGAGGAGCAGGAAAAAGCAAAAAATTTCAGAATTGCACCTTGCAATGCGGAGAAATTACTGTTTGTGCATTTACAATATTCATTGATTTTTGCGATTGAAAAACATCATGTTATTCATATACCAGAAATGATTGAAGCTACTGACTGAATGAAAGGAGCTGGCATCTCACGCTCTTTGAATCTTCTTTATCATGCTAAGAGGAGCAGGAAAAAGTAAAAAATTTCAGAATTGCACCTTGCAATGCGGAGAAATTACTGTTTGTGCATTTACAATATTCACTGATTTTTGCCATTGAAAAACGTCCAGAAATGATTGAAGCTACTGACTGAACTAAAGGAGCTGGCATCTCACTCTCTTTGAATCTTCTTTATCATGCTAAGAGGAGCAGGAAAAAGCAAAAAATTTCAGAATTGCACCTTGCAATGCGGAGAAATTACTGTTTGTGCATTTACAATATTCATTGATTTTTGCCATTGAAAAACATCATGTTATTCATATACCAGAAATGTTTGAAGCTACTGACTGAATGAAAGGAGCTGGTATCTCACTCTCTTTGAATCTTCTTCATAATGCTAAGAGGAGCAGGCCATTGAAAAGCGTCCAGAAATGATTGAAGCTACTGACTGAATGAAAGGAGCTGGCATCTCACTCTCTTTGAATCTTCTTTATCATGCTAAGAGGAGCAGGAAAAAGCAAAAAATTTCAGAATTGCACCTTGCAATGCGGAGAAATTACTGTTTCTGCATTTACAATATTCATTGATTTTTGCCATTGAAAAACGTCCAGAAATGATTGAAGCTACTGACTGAATGAAAGGAGCTGGCATCTCACTCTGAATTTTCTTTATCATGCTAAGAGGAGCAGGAAAAAGCAAAAAATTTCAGAATTGCACCTTGCAATGCGGAGAAATTACTGTTTGTGCATTTACAATATTCATTGATTTTTGCGATTGAAAAACATCATGTTATTCATATACCAGAAATGATTGAAGCTACTGACTGAATGAAAGGAGCTGGCATCTCACTCTCTTTGAATCTTCTTTATCATGCTAAGAGGAGCAGGAAAAAGTAAAAAATTTCAGAATTGCACCTTGCAATGCGGAGAAATTACTGATTGTGCATTTACAATATTCAATGATTTTTGCCATTGAAAAACGTCCAGAAATGATTAAAGCTACTGACTGAATGAAAGGAGCTGGCATCTCACTCTCTTTGAATCTTCTTTATCATGCTAAGAGGAGCAGGAAAAAGCAAAAAATTTCAGAATTGCACCTTGCAATGCGGAGAAATTACTGTTTGTGCATTTACAATATTCATTGATTTTTGCCATTGAAAAACGTCCAGAAATGATTGAAGCTACTGACTGAATGAAAGGAGCTGGCATCTCACTCTCTTTGAATCTTCTTTATCATGCTAAGAGGAGCAGGAAAAAGCAAAAAATTTCAGAATTGCACCTTGCAATGCGGAGAAATTACTGTTTGTGCATTTACAATATTCATTGATTTTTGCCATTGAAAAACATCATGTTATTCATATACCAGAAATGATTGAAGCTACTGACTGAATGAAAGGAGCTGGCATCTCACTCTCTTTGAATCTTCTTTATCATGCTAAGAGGAGCAGGAAAAAGTAAAAAATTTCAGAATTGCACCTTGCAATGCGGAGAAATTACTGTTTGTGCATTTATAATATTCAATGATTTTTGCCATTGAAAAACGTCCAGAAATGATTGAAGCTACTGACTGAACGAAAGGAGCTGGCATCTCACTCTCTTTGAATCTTCTTTATCATGCTAAGAGGAGCAGAAAAAAGCAAAAAATTTCAGAATTGCACCTTGCAATGCGGAGAAATTACTGTTTGTGCATTTACAATATTCATTGATTTTTGCCATTGAAAAACATCATGTTATTCATATACCAGAAATGTTTGAAGCTACTGACTGAATGAAAGGAGCTGGCATCTCACTCTCTTTGAATCTTCTTTATCATGCTAAGAGGAGCAGGAAAAAGCAAAAAATTTCAGAATTGCACATTGCAATGCAGAGAAATTACTGTTTGTGCATTTACAATATTCATTGATTTTTGCCATTGAAAAACGTCCAGAAATGATTGAAGCTACTGACTGAATGAAAGGAGCTGGCATCTCACTCTCTTTGAATCTTCTTTATCATGCTAAGAGGAGCAGGAAAAAGCAAAAAATTTCAGAATTGCACCTTGCAATGCGGAGAAATTACTGTTTGTGCATTTACAATATTCATTGATTTTTGCCATTGAAAAACGTCCAGAAATGATTGAAGCTACTGACTGAATGAAAGGAGCTGGCATCTCACTCTCTTTGAATCTTCTTTATCATGCTAAGAGGAGCAGGAAAAAGCAAAAAATTTCAGAATTGCACCTTGCAATGCGGAGAAATTACTGTTTGTGCATTTACAATATTCATTGATTTTTGCCATTGAAAAACATGTTATTCATATACCAGAAATGTTTGAAGCTCCTGATCATGTGAGCTGGCACCTCACTCTCTTTGAATCTTCTTTATCATGCTAAGAGGAGCAGGAAAAAGCAAAAAATTTCAGAATTGCACCTTGCAATGCGGAGAAATTACTGTTTGTGCATTTACAATATTCATTGATTTTTGCCATTGAAAAACGTCCAGAAATGATTGAAGCTACTGACTGAATGAAAGGAGCTGTCATCTCACTCTCTTTGAATCTTCTTTATCATGCTAAGAGGAGCAGGAAAAAGCAAAAAATTTCAGAATTGCACCTTGCAATGCGGAGAAATTACTGTTTGTGCATTTACAATATTCATTGATTTTTGCCATTGAAAAATGTCCAGAAATGATTGAAGCTACTGACTGAATGAAAGGAGATGGCATCTCACTCTCTTTGAATCTTCTTTATCATGCTAAGAGGAGCAGGAAAAAGCAAAAAATTTCAGAATTGCGCCTTGCAATGCGGAGAAATTACTGTTTGTGCATTTACAAAATTCATTGATTTTTGCCATTGAAAAACATCATGTTATTCATATGCCAGAAATGATTGAAGCTACTGACTGAAGGAAAGGAGCTGGCATCTCACTCTCTTTGAATCTTCTTTATCATGCTAAGAGGAGCAGGAAAAAGCAAAAAATTTCAGAATTGCACCTTGCAATGCGGAGAAATTACTGTTTGTGCATTTACAATATTCATTGATTTTTGCCATTGAAAAACGTCCAGAAATGATTGAAGCTACTGACTGAATGAAAGGAGCTGGCATCTCACTCTCTTTGAATCTTCTTTATCATGCTAAGAGGAGCAGGAAAAAGCAAAAAATTTCAGAATTGCACCTTGCAATGCGGAGAAATTACTGTTTGTGCATTTACAATATTCATTGATTTTTGCCATTGAAAAACATGTTATTCATATACCAGAAATGTTTGAAGCTCCTGACTGAATGAAAGGAGCTGGCACCTCACTCTCTTTGAATCTTCTTTATCATGCTGAGAGGAGCAGGAAAAAGCAAAAAATTTCAGAATTGCACCTTGCAATGCGGAGAAATTACTGTTTGTGCATTTACAATATTCATTGATTTTTGCCATTGAAAAACGTCCAGAAATGATTGAAGCTACTGACTGAATGAAAGGAGCTGGCATCTCACTCTCTTTGAATCTTCTTTATCATGCTAAGAGGAGCAGGAAAAAGCAAAAAATTTCAGAATTGCACCTTGCAATGCGGAGAAATTACTGTTTGTGCATTTACAATATTCATTGATTTTTGCCATTGAAAAACATGTTATTCATATACCAGAAATGTTTGAAGCTCCTGACTGAATGAAAGGAGCTGGCACCTCACTCTCTTTGAATCTTCTTTATCATGCTGAGAGGAGCAGGAAAAAGCAAAAAATTTCAGAATTGCACCTTGCAATGCGGAGAAATTACTGTTTGTGCATTTACAATATTCATTGATTTTTGCCATTGAAAAACGTCCAGAAATGATTGAAGCTACTGACTGAATGAAAGGAGCTGTCATCTCACTCTCTTTGAATCTTCTTTATCATGCTAAGAGGAGCAGGAAAAAGCAAAAAATTTCAGAATTGCACCTTGCAATGCGGAGAAATTACTGTTTGTGCATTTACAATATTCATTGATTTTTGCCATTGAAAAATGTTCAGAAATGATTGAAGCTACTGACTGAATGAAAGGAGCTGGCATCTCACTCTCTTTGAATCTTCTTTATCATGCTAAGAGGAGCAGGAAAAAGCAAAAAATTTCAGAATTGCGCCTTGCAATGCGGAGAAATTACTGTTTGTGCATTTACAAAATTCATTGATTTTTGCCATTGAAAAACATCATGTTATTCATATGCCAGAAATGATTGAAGCTACTGACTGAAGGAAAGGAGCTGGCATCTCACTCTCTTTGAATCTTCTTTATCATGCTAAGAGGAGCAGGAAAAAGCAAAATATTTCAGAATTGCACCTTGCAATGCGGAGAAATTACTGTTTGTGCATTTACAATATTCATTGATTTTTGCTATTGAAAAACGTCCAGAAATGATTGAAGCTACTGACTGAATGAAAGGAGCTGGCATCTCACTCTCTTTGAATCTTCTTTATCATGCTAAGAGGAGCAGGAAAAAGCAAAAAATTTCAGAATTGCACCTTGCAATGCGGAGAAATTACTGTTTGTGCATTTACAATATTCATTGATTTTTGCGATTGAAAAACATCATGTTATTCATATACCAGAAATGATTGAAGCTACTGACTGAATGAAAGGAGCTGGCATCTCACGCTCTTTGAATCTTCTTTATCATGCTAAGAGGAGCAGGAAAAAGTAAAAAATTTCAGAATTGCACCTTGCAATGCGGAGAAATTACTGTTTGTGCATTTACAATATTCACTGATTTTTGCCATTGAAAAACGTCCAGAAATGATTGAAGCTACTGACTGAACTAAAGGAGCTGGCATCTCACTCTCTTTGAATCTTCTTTATCATGCTAAGAGGAGCAGGAAAAAGCAAAAAATTTCAGAATTGCACCTTGCAATGCGGAGAAATTACTGTTTGTGCATTTACAATATTCATTGATTTTTGCCATTGAAAAACATCATGTTATTCATATACCAGAAATGTTTGAAGCTACTGACTGAATGAAAGGAGCTGGTATCTCACTCTCTTTGAATCTTCTTCATAATGCTAAGAGGAGCAGGCCATTGAAAAGCGTCCAGAAATGATTGAAGCTACTGACTGAATGAAAGGAGCTGGCATCTCACTCTCTTTGAATCTTCTTTATCATGCTAAGAGGAGCAGGAAAAAGCAAAAAATTTCAGAATTGCACCTTGCAATGCGGAGAAATTACTGTTTCTGCATTTACAATATTCATTGATTTTTGCCATTGAAAAACGTCCAGAAATGATTGAAGCTACTGACTGAATGAAAGGAGCTGGCATCTCACTCTGAATTTTCTTTATCATGCTAAGAGGAGCAGGAAAAAGCAAAAAATTTCAGAATTGCACCTTGCAATGCGGAGAAATTACTGTTTGTGCATTTACAATATTCATTGATTTTTGCCATTGAAAAACGTCCAGAAATGTTTGAAGCTACTGACGGAATGAAAGGAGCTGGCATCTCACTCTCTTTGAATCTTCTTTATCATGCTAGGATTAGCAGGAAAAAGCAAAAAATTTCAGAATTGCACCTTGCAATGTGGAGATATTACTGTTTGTGCATTTACAATATTCATTGATTTTTGCCATTGAAAAACATGTTTTTCATATACCAGAAATGTTTGAAGCTACTGACTGAATGAAAGGAGCTGGCATCTCACTGTCTTTGAATCTTCTTTATCATGCTAGGATTAACAGGAAAAAGCAAAAAATTTCAGAATTGCACCTTGCAATGTGGAGATATTACTGTTTGTGCATTTACAATATTCATTGATTTTGCCATTGAAAAACGTCCAGAAATGTTTGAAGCTACTGACTGAATGAAAGGAGCTGGCATCTCACTCTCTTTGAATCTTCTTTATCATGCTAGGATTAGCAGGAAAAAGCAAAAAAATTTCAGAATTGCACCTTGCAATGTGGAGATATTACTGTTTGTGCATTTACAATATTCATTGATTTTTGCCATTGAAAAACATGTTTTTCATATACCAGAAATGTTTGAAGCTACTGACTGAATGAAAGGAGCTGGCATCTCACTCTCTTTGAATCTTCTTTATCATGCTAGGATAAGCAGGAAAAAGCAAAAAATTTCAGAATTGCACCTTGCAATGTGGAGATATTACTGTTTGTGCATTTACAATATTCATTGATTTTTGCCATTGAAAAACATGTTTTTCATATACCAGAAATGTTTGAAGCTACTGACTTGAATGAAAGGAGCTGGCATCTCACTCTCTTTGAATCTTCTTTATCATGCTAGGATTAACAGGAAAAAGCAAAAAATTTCAGAATTGCACCTTGCAATGTGGAGATATTACTGTTTGTGCATTTACAATATTCATTGATTTTTGCCGTTGAAAAACGTCCAGAAATGTTTGAAGCTACTGACTGAATGAAAGGAGCTGGTATCTCACTCTCTTTGAATCTTCTTTATCATGCTAGGATTAGCAGGAAAAAGCAAAAAATTTCAGAATTGCACCTTGCAATGTGGAGATATTACTGTTTATGCATTTACAATATTCATTGATTTTTGCCAGTGAAAAACATGTTTTTCATATACAAGAAATGTTTGAAGCTACTGACTGAATGAAAGGAGCTGGCATCTCACTCTCTTTGAATCTTCTTTATCATGCTAGGATTAGCAGGAAAAAGCAAAAAATTTCAGAATTGCACCTTGCAATGTGGAGATATTACTGTTTGTGCATTTACAATATTCATTGATTTTTGCCATTGAAAAACGTCCAGAAATGTTTGAAGCTACTGACTGAATGAAATTAGCTGGCATCTCACTCTCTTTGAATCTTCTTTATCATGCTAGGATTAGCAGGAAAAAGCAAAAAATTTCAGAATTGCACCTTGCAATGTGGAGATATTACTGTTTGTGCATTTACAATATTCATTGATTTTTGCCATTGAAAAACATGTTTTTCATATACCAGAAATGTTTGAAGCTACTGACTGAATGAAAGGAGCTGGTATCTCACTCTCTTTGAATCTTCTTTATCATGCTAGGATTAACAGGAAAAAGCAAAAAATTTCAGAATTGCACCTTGCAATGTGGAGATATTACTGTTTGTGCATTTACAATATTCATTGATTTTTGCCATTGAAAAACGTCCAGAAATGTTTGAAGCTACTGACTGAATGAAAGGAGCTGGCATCTCACTCTCTTTGAATCTTCTTTATCATGCTAGGATTAGCAGGAAAAAGCAAAAAATTTCAGAATTGCACCTTGCAATGTGGAGATATTACTGTTTGTGCATTTACAATATTCATTGATTTTTGCCATTGAAAAACATGTTTTTCATATACCAGAAATGTTTGAAGCTACTGACTGAATGAAAGGAGCTGGCATCTCACTCTCTTTGAATCTTCTTTATCATGCTAGGATTAGCAGGAAAAAGCAAAAAATTTCAGAATTGCACCTTGCAATGTGGAGATATTACTGTTTGTGCATTTACAATATTCATTGATTTTTGCCATTGAAAAACATGTTTTTCATATACCAGAAATGTTTGAAGCTACTGACTGAATGAAAGGAGCTGGCATCTCACTCTCTTTGAATCTTCTTTATCATGCTAGGATTAACAGGAAAAAACAAAAAATTTCAGAATTGCACCTTGCAATGTGGAGATATTACTGTTTGTGCATTTACAATATTCATTGATTTTTGCCATTGAAAAACATGTTTTTCATATACCAGAAATGTTTGAAGCTACTGACTGAATGAAAGGAGCTGGCATCTCACTCTCTTTGAATCTTCTTTATCATGCTAGGATTAACAGGAAAAAGCAAAAAATTTCAGAATTGCACCTTGCAATGTGGAGATATTACTGTTTGTGCATTTACAATATTCATTGATTTTTGCCATTGAAAAACGTCCAGAAATGTTTGAAGCTACTGACTGAATGAAAGGAGCTGGCATCTCACTCTCTTTGAATCTTCTTTATCATGCTAGGATTAGCAGGAAAAAGCAAAAAATTTCAGAATTGCACCTTGCAATGTGGAGATATTACTGTTTGTGCATTTACAATATTCATTGATTTTTGCCATTGAAAAATGTCCAGAAATGTTTGAAGCTACTGACTGAATGAAAGGAGCTGGCATCTCACTCTCTTTGAATCTTCTTTATCATGCTAGGATTAGCAGGAAAAAGCAAAAAATTTCAGAATTGCACCTTGCAATGTGGAGATATTACTGTTTGTGCATTTACAATATTCATTGATTTTTGCCATTGAAAAACATGTTTTTCATATACCAGAAATGTTTGAAGCTACTGACTGAATGAAAGGAGCTGGCATCTCACTCTCTTTGAATCTTCTTTATCATGCTAGGATTAGCAGGAAAAAGCAAAAAATTTCAGAATTGCACCTTGCAATGTGGAGATATTACTGTTTGTGCATTTACAATATTCATTGATTTTTGCCATTGAAAAACATGTTTTTCATATACCAGAAATGTTTGAAGCTACTGACTGAATGAAAGGAGCTGGCATCTCACTCTCTTTGAATCTTCTTTATCATGCTAGGATTAGCAGGAAAAAGCAAAAAATTTCAGAATTGCACCTTGCAATGTGGAGAAATTACTGTTTGTGCATTTACAAAATTCATTGATTTTTGCCATTGAAAAACATCAATCATTTCTGGTATATGAATAACATGATATTTTTCAATGGCAAAAATCAATGAATTTTGTAAATGCACAAACAGTAATTTCTCCGCATTGCAAGGCGCAATTCTGAAATTTTTTGCTTTTTCCTGCTCCTCTTAGCATGATAAAGAAGATTCAAAGAGAGTGAGATGCCAGCTCCTTTCATTCAGTCAGTAGCTTCAATCATTTCTGGACATTTTTCAATGGCAAAAATCAATGAATATTGTAAATGCACAAACAGTAATTTCTCCGCATTGCAAGGTGCAATTCTGAAATTTTTTGCTTTTTCCTGCTCCTCTTAGCATGATAAAGAAGATTCAAAGAGAGTGAGATGCCAGCTCCTTTCATTCAGTCAGTAGCTTCAATCATTTCTGGACGTTTTTCAATGGCAAAAATCAATGAATATTGTAAATGCACAAACAGTAATTTCTCCGCATTGCAAGGTGCAATTCTGAAATTTTTTGCTTTTTCCTGCTCCTCTTAGCATGATAAAGAAGATTCAAAGAGAGTGAGATGACAGCTCCTTTCATTCAGTCAGTAGCTTCAATCATTTCTGGACGTTTTTCAATGGCAAAAATCAATGAATATTGTAAATGCACAAACAGTAATTTCTCCACATTGCAAGGTGCAATTCTGAAATTTTTTGCTTTTTCCTGCTAATCCTAGCATGATAAAGAAGATTCAAAGAGAGTGAGATGCCAGCTCCTTTCATTCCGTCAGTAGCTTCAAACATTTCTGGTATATGAAAAACATGTTTTTCAATGGCAAAAATCAATGAATATTGTAAATGCACAAACAGTAATATCTCCACATTGCAAGGTGCAATTCTGAAATTTTTTGCTTTTTCCTGCTAATCCTAGCATGATAAAGAAGATTCAAAGAGAGTGAGATGCCAGCTCCTTTCATTCAGTCAGTAGCTTCAAACATTTCTGGACGTTTTTCAATGGCAAAATCAATGAATATTGTAAATGCACAAACAGTAATATCTCCACATTGCAAGGTGCAATTCTGAAATTTTTTGCTTTTTCCTGCTAATCCTAGCATGATAAAGAAGATTCAAAGAGAGTGAGATGCCAGCTAATTTCATTCAGTCAGTAGCTTCAAACATTTCTGGACGTTTTTCAATGGCAAAAATCAATGAATATTGTAAATGCACAAACAGTAATATCTCCACATTGCAAGGTGCAATTCTGAAATTTTTTGCTTTTTCCTGCTAATCCTAGCATGATAAAGAAGATTCAAAGAGAGTGAGATGCCAGCTCCTTTCATTCAGTCAGTAGCTTCAAACATTTCTTGTATATGAAAAACATGTTTTTCAATGGCAAAAATCAATGAATATTGTAAATGCACAAACAGTAATATCTCCACATTGCAAGGTGCAATTCTGAAATTTTTTGCTTTTTCCTGCTAATCCTAGCATGATAAAGAAGATTCAAAGAGAGTGAGATACCAGCTCCTTTCATTCAGTCAGTAGCTTCAAACATTTCTGGACGTTTTTCAATGGCAAAAATCAATGAATATTGTAAATGCACAAACAGTAATATCTCCACATTGCAAGGTGCAATTCTGAAATTTTTTGCTTTTTCCTGTTAATCCTAGCATGATAAAGAAGATTCAAAGAGAGTGAGATGCCAGCTCCTTTCATTCAAGTCAGTAGCTTCAAACATTTCTGGTATATGAAAAACATGTTTTTCAATGGCAAAAATCAATGAATATTGTAAATGCACAAACAGTAATATCTCCACATTGCAAGGTGCAATTCTGAAATTTTTTGCTTTTTCCTGCTTATCCTAGCATGATAAAGAAGATTCAAAGAGAGTGAGATGCCAGCTCCTTTCATTCAGTCAGTAGCTTCAAACATTTCTGGTATATGAAAAACATGTTTTTCAATGGCAAAAATCAATGAATATTGTAAATGCACAAACAGTAATATCTCCACATTGCAAGGTGCAATTCTGAAATTTTTTTGCTTTTTCCTGCTAATCCTAGCATGATAAAGAAGATTTAAAGAGAGTGAGATGCCAGCTCCTTTCATTCAGTCAGTAGCTTCAAACATTTCTGGACGTTTTTCAATGGCAAAATCAATGAATATTGTAAATGCACAAACAGTAATATCTCCACATTGCAAGGTGCAATTCTGAAATTTTTTGCTTTTTCCTGTTAATCCTAGCATGATAAAGAAGATTCAAAGACAGTGAGATGCCAGCTCCTTTCATTCAGTCAGTAGCTTCAAACATTTCTGGTATATGAAAAACATGTTTTTCAATGGCAAAAATCAATGAATATTGTAAATGCACAAACAGTAATATCTCCACATTGCAAGGTGCAATTCTGAAATTTTTTGCTTTTTCCTGCTAATCCTAGCATGATAAAGAAGATTCAAAGAGAGTGAGATGCCAGCTCCTTTCATTCCGTCAGTAGCTTCAAACATTTCTGGTATATGAAAAACATGTTTTTCAATGGCAAAAATCAATGAATATTGTAAATGCACAAACAGTAATATCTCCACATTGCAAGGTGCAATTCTGAAATTTTTTGCTTTTTCCTGCTAATCCTAGCATGATAAAGAAGATTCAAAGAGAGTGAGATGCCAGCTCCTTTCATTCAGTCAGTAGCTTCAAACATTTCTGGACGTTTTTCAATGGCAAAAATCAATGAATATTGTAAATGCACAAACAGTAATATCTCCACATTGCAAGGTGCAATTCTGAAATTTTTTGCTTTTTCCTGCTAATCCTAGCATGATAAAGAAGATTCAAAGAGAGTGAGATGCCAGCTCCTTTCATTCAGTCAGTAGCTTCAAACATTTCTTGTATATGAAAAACATGTTTTTCAATGGCAAAAATCAATGAATATTGTAAATGCACAAACAGCAATATCTCCACATTGCAAGGTGCAATTCTGAAATTTTTTGCTTTTTCCTGCTAATCCTAGCATGATAAAGAAGATTCAAAGAGAGTGAGATGCCAGCTCCTTTCATTCAGTCAGTAGCTTCAAACATTTCTGGACGTTTTTCAATGGCAAAAATCAATGAATATTGTAAATGCACAAACAGTAATATCTCCACATTGCAAGGTGCAATTCTGAAATTTTTTGCTTTTTCCTGTTAATCCTAGCATGATAAAGAAGATTCAAAGAGAGTGAGATGCCAGCTCCTTTCATTCAGTCAGTAGCTTCAAACATTTCTGGTATATGAAAAACATGTTTTTCAATGGCAAAAATCAATGAATATTGTAAATGCACAAACAGTAATATCTCCACATTGCAAGGTGCAATTCTGAAATTTTTTGCTTTTTCCTGCTAATCCTAGCATGATAAAGAAGATTCAAAGAGAGTGAGATGCCAGCTCCTTTCATTCAGTCAGTAGCTTCAAACATTTCTGGTATATGAAAAACATGTTTTTCAATGGCAAAAATCAATGAATATTGTAAATGCACAAACAGTAATATCTCCACATTGCAAGGTGCAATTCTGAAATTTTTTGCTTTTTCCTGCTAATCCAAGCATGATAAAGAAGATTCAAAGAGAGTGAGATGCCAGCTCCTTTCATTCAGTCAGTAGCTTCAAACATTTCTGGTATATGAATAACATGATGTTTTTCAATGGCAAAAATCAATGAATATTGTAAATGCACAAACAGTAATTTCTCCGCATTGCAAGGTGCAATTCTGAAATTTTTTGCTTTTTCCTGCTCCTCTTAGCATGATAAAGAAGATTCAAAGAGAGTGAGATGCCAGCTCCTTTCATTCAGTCAGTAGCTTCAAACATTTCTGGTATATGAATAACATGATGTTTTTCAATGGCAAAAATCAATGAATATTGTAAATGCACAAACAGTAATTTCTCCGCATTGCAAGGTGCAATTCTGAAATTTTTTGCTTTTTCCTGCTCCTCTTAGCATGATAAAGACGATTCAAAGAGAGTGAGATGCCAGCTCCTTTCATTCAGTCAGTAGCTTCAAACATTTCTGGACGTTTTTCAATGGCAAAATCAATGAATATTGTAAATGCACAAACAGTAATATCTCCACATTGCAAGGTGCAATTCTGAAATTTTTTGCTTTTTCCTGCTAATCCTAGCATGATAAAGAAGATTCAAAGAGAGTGAGATGCCAGCTAATTTCATTCAGTCAGTAGCTTCAAACATTTCTGGACGTTTTTCAATGGCAAAAATCAATGAATATTGTAAATGCACAAACAGTAATATCTCCACATTGCAAGGTGCAATTCTGAAATTTTTTGCTTTTTCCTGCTAATCCTAGCATGATAAAGAAGATTCAAAGAGAGTGAGATGCCAGCTCCTTTCATTCAGTCAGTAGCTTCAAACATTTCTTGTATATGAAAAACATGTTTTTCAATGGCAAAAATCAATGAATATTGTAAATGCACAAACAGTAATATCTCCACATTGCAAGGTGCAATTCTGAAATTTTTTGCTTTTTCCTGCTAATCCTAGCATGATAAAGAAGATTCAAAGAGAGTGAGATACCAGCTCCTTTCATTCAGTCAGTAGCTTCAAACATTTCTGGACGTTTTTCAATGGCAAAAATCAATGAATATTGTAAATGCACAAACAGTAATATCTCCACATTGCAAGGTGCAATTCTGAAATTTTTTGCTTTTTCCTGTTAATCCTAGCATGATAAAGAAGATTCAAAGAGAGTGAGATGCCAGCTCCTTTCATTCAAGTCAGTAGCTTCAAACATTTCTGGTATATGAAAAACATGTTTTTCAATGGCAAAAATCAATGAATATTGTAAATGCACAAACAGTAATATCTCCACATTGCAAGGTGCAATTCTGAAATTTTTTGCTTTTTCCTGCTTATCCTAGCATGATAAAGAAGATTCAAAGAGAGTGAGATGCCAGCTCCTTTCATTCAGTCAGTAGCTTCAAACATTTCTGGTATATGAAAAACATGTTTTTCAATGGCAAAAATCAATGAATATTGTAAATGCACAAACAGTAATATCTCCACATTGCAAGGTGCAATTCTGAAATTTTTTTGCTTTTTCCTGCTAATCCTAGCATGATAAAGAAGATTTAAAGAGAGTGAGATGCCAGCTCCTTTCATTCAGTCAGTAGCTTCAAACATTTCTGGACGTTTTTCAATGGCAAAATCAATGAATATTGTAAATGCACAAACAGTAATATCTCCACATTGCAAGGTGCAATTCTGAAATTTTTTGCTTTTTTCTGTTAATCCTAGCATGATAAAGAAGATTCAAAGAGAGTGAGATGCCAGCTCCTTTCATTCAGTCAGTAGCTTCAAACATTTCTGGTATATGAAAAACATGTTTTTCAATGGCAAAAATCAATGAATATTGTAAATGCACAAACAGTAATATCTCCACATTGCAAGGTGCAATTCTGAAATTTTTTGCTTTTTCCTGCTAATCCTAGCATGATAAAGAAGATTCAAAGAGAGTGAGATGCCAGCTCCTTTCATTCAGTCAGTAGCTTCAAACATTTCTGGTATATGAAAAACATGTTTTTCAATGGCAAAAATCAATGAATATTGTAAATGCACAAACAGTAATATCTCCACATTGCAAGGTGCAATTCTGAAATTTTTTGCTTTTTCCTGCTAATCCTAGCATGATAAAGAAGATTCAAAGAGAGTGAGATGCCAGCTCCTTTCATTCAGTCAGTAGCTTCAAACATTTCTGGACGTTTTTCAATGGCAAAAATCAATGAATATTGTAAATGCACAAACAGTAATATCTCCACATTGCAAGGTGCAATTCTGAAATTTTTTGCTTTTTCCTGCTAATCCTAGCATGATAAAGAAGATTCAAAGAGAGTGAGATGCCAGCTCCTTTCATTCAGTCAGTAGCTTCAAACATTTCTTGTATATGAAAAACATGTTTTTCAATGGCAAAAATCAATGAATATTGTAAATGCACAAACAGCAATATCTCCACATTGCAAGGTGCAATTCTGAAATTTTTTGCTTTTTCCTGCTAATCCTAGCATGATAAAGAAGATTCAAAGAGAGTGAGATGCCAGCTCCTTTCATTCAGTCAGTAGCTTCAAACATTTCTGGACGTTTTTCAATGGCAAAAATCAATGAATATTGTAAATGCACAAACAGTAATATCTCCACATTGCAAGGTGCAATTCTGAAATTTTTTGCTTTTTCCTGTTAATCCTAGCATGATAAAGAAGATTCAAAGAGAGTGAGATGCCAGCTCCTTTCATTCAGTCAGTAGCTTCAAACATTTCTGGTATATGAAAAACATGTTTTTCAATGGCAAAAATCAATGAATATTGTAAATGCACAAACAGTAATATCTCCACATTGCAAGGTGCAATTCTGAAATTTTTTGCTTTTTCCTGCTAATCCTAGCATGATAAAGAAGATTCAAAGAGAGTGAGATGCCAGCTCCTTTCATTCAGTCAGTAGCTTCAAACATTTCTGGTATATGAAAAACATGTTTTTCAATGGCAAAAATCAATGAATATTGTAAATGCACAAACAGTAATATCTCCACATTGCAAGGTGCAATTCTGAAATTTTTTGCTTTTTCCTGCTAATCCAAGCATGATAAAGAAGATTCAAAGAGAGTGAGATGCCAGCTCCTTTCATTCAGTCAGTAGCTTCAAACATTTCTGGTATATGAATAACATGATGTTTTTCAATGGCAAAAATCAATGAATATTGTAAATGCACAAACAGTAATTTCTCCGCATTGCAAGGTGCAATTCTGAAATTTTTTGCTTTTTCCTGCTCCTCTTAGCATGATAAAGAAGATTCAAAGAGAGTGAGATGCCAGCTCCTTTCATTCAGTCAGTAGCTTCAAACATTTCTGGTATATGAATAACATGATGTTTTTCAATGGCAAAAATCAATGAATATTGTAAATGCACAAACAGTAATTTCTCCGCATTGCAAGGTGCAATTCTGAAATTTTTTGCTTTTTCCTGCTCCTCTTAGCATGATAAAGACGATTCAAAGAGAGTGAGATGCCAGCTCCTTTCATTCAGTCAGTAGCTTCAAACATTTCTGGACGTTTTTCAATGGCAAAATCAATGAATATTGTAAATGCACAAACAGTAATATCTCCACATTGCAAGGTGCAATTCTGAAATTTTTTGCTTTTTCCTGCTAATCCTAGCATGATAAAGAAGATTCAAAGAGAGTGAGATGCCAGCTAATTTCATTCAGTCAGTAGCTTCAAACATTTCTGGACGTTTTTCAATGGCAAAAATCAATGAATATTGTAAATGCACAAACAGTAATATCTCCACATTGCAAGGTGCAATTCTGAAATTTTTTGCTTTTTCCTGCTAATCCTAGCATGATAAAGAAGATTCAAAGAGAGTGAGATGCCAGCTCCTTTCATTCAGTCAGTAGCTTCAAACATTTCTTGTATATGAAAAACATGTTTTTCAATGGCAAAAATCAATGAATATTGTAAATGCACAAACAGTAATATCTCCACATTGCAAGGTGCAATTCTGAAATTTTTTGCTTTTTCCTGCTAATCCTAGCATGATAAAGAAGATTCAAAGAGAGTGAGATACCAGCTCCTTTCATTCAGTCAGTAGCTTCAAACATTTCTGGACGTTTTTCAATGGCAAAAATCAATGAATATTGTAAATGCACAAACAGTAATATCTCCACATTGCAAGGTGCAATTCTGAAATTTTTTGCTTTTTCCTGTTAATCCTAGCATGATAAAGAAGATTCAAAGAGAGTGAGATGCCAGCTCCTTTCATTCAAGTCAGTAGCTTCAAACATTTCTGGTATATGAAAAACATGTTTTTCAATGGCAAAAATCAATGAATATTGTAAATGCACAAACAGTAATATCTCCACATTGCAAGGTGCAATTCTGAAATTTTTTGCTTTTTCCTGCTTATCCTAGCATGATAAAGAAGATTCAAAGAGAGTGAGATGCCAGCTCCTTTCATTCAGTCAGTAGCTTCAAACATTTCTGGTATATGAAAAACATGTTTTTCAATGGCAAAAATCAATGAATATTGTAAATGCACAAACAGTAATATCTCCACATTGCAAGGTGCAATTCTGAAATTTTTTTGCTTTTTCCTGCTAATCCTAGCATGATAAAGAAGATTTAAAGAGAGTGAGATGCCAGCTCCTTTCATTCAGTCAGTAGCTTCAAACATTTCTGGACGTTTTTCAATGGCAAAATCAATGAATATTGTAAATGCACAAACAGTAATATCTCCACATTGCAAGGTGCAATTCTGAAATTTTTTGCTTTTTCCTGTTAATCCTAGCATGATAAAGAAGATTCAAAGAGAGTGAGATGCCAGCTCCTTTCATTCAGTCAGTAGCTTCAAACATTTCTGGTATATGAAAAACATGTTTTTCAATGGCAAAAATCAATGAATATTGTAAATGCACAAACAGTAATATCTCCACATTGCAAGGTGCAATTCTGAAATTTTTTGCTTTTTCCTGCTAATCCTAGCATGATAAAGAAGATTCAAAGAGAGTGAGATGCCAGCTCCTTTCATTCAGTCAGTAGCTTCAAACATTTCTGGTATATGAAAAACATGTTTTTCAATGGCAAAAATCAATGAATATTGTAAATGCACAAACAGTAATATCTCCACATTGCAAGGTGCAATTCTGAAATTTTTTGCTTTTTCCTGCTAATCCTAGCATGATAAAGAAGATTCAAAGAGAGTGAGATGCCAGCTCCTTTCATTCAGTCAGTAGCTTCAAACATTTCTGGACGTTTTTCAATGGCAAAAATCAATGAATATTGTAAATGCACAAACAGTAATATCTCCACATTGCAAGGTGCAATTCTGAAATTTTTTGCTTTTTCCTGCTAATCCTAGCATGATAAAGAAGATTCAAAGAGAGTGAGATGCCAGCTCCTTTCATTCAGTCAGTAGCTTCAAACATTTCTTGTATATGAAAAACATGTTTTTCAATGGCAAAAATCAATGAATATTGTAAATGCACAAACAGCAATATCTCCACATTGCAAGGTGCAATTCTGAAATTTTTTGCTTTTTCCTGCTAATCCTAGCATGATAAAGAAGATTCAAAGAGAGTGAGATGCCAGCTCCTTTCATTCAGTCAGTAGCTTCAAACATTTCTGGACGTTTTTCAATGGCAAAAATCAATGAATATTGTAAATGCACAAACAGTAATATCTCCACATTGCAAGGTGCAATTCTGAAATTTTTTGCTTTTTCCTGTTAATCCTAGCATGATAAAGAAGATTCAAAGAGAGTGAGATGCCAGCTCCTTTCATTCAGTCAGTAGCTTCAAACATTTCTGGTATATGAAAAACATGTTTTTCAATGGCAAAAATCAATGAATATTGTAAATGCACAAACAGTAATATCTCCACATTGCAAGGTGCAATTCTGAAATTTTTTGCTTTTTCCTGCTAATCCTAGCATGATAAAGAAGATTCAAAGAGAGTGAGATGCCAGCTCCTTTCATTCAGTCAGTAGCTTCAAACATTTCTGGTATATGAAAAACATGTTTTTCAATGGCAAAAATCAATGAATATTGTAAATGCACAAACAGTAATATCTCCACATTGCAAGGTGCAATTCTGAAATTTTTTGCTTTTTCCTGCTAATCCAAGCATGATAAAGAAGATTCAAAGAGAGTGAGATGCCAGCTCCTTTCATTCAGTCAGTAGCTTCAAACATTTCTGGTATATGAATAACATGATGTTTTTCAATGGCAAAAATCAATGAATATTGTAAATGCACAAACAGTAATTTCTCCGCATTGCAAGGTGCAATTCTGAAATTTTTTGCTTTTTCCTGCTCCTCTTAGCATGATAAAGAAGATTCAAAGAGAGTGAGATGCCAGCTCCTTTCATTCAGTCAGTAGCTTCAAACATTTCTGGTATATGAATAACATGATGTTTTTCAATGGCAAAAATCAATGAATATTGTAAATGCACAAACAGTAATTTCTCCGCATTGCAAGGTGCAATTCTGAAATTTTTTGCTTTTTCCTGCTCCTCTTAGCATGATAAAGACGATTCAAAGAGAGTGAGATGCCAGCTCCTTTCATTCAGTCAGTAGCTTCAATCATTTCTGGACGTTTTTCAATGGCAAAAATCAATGAATATTGTAAATGCACAAACAGTAATTTCTCCGCATTGCAAGGTGCAATTCTGAAATTTTTTGCTTTTTCCTGCTCCTCTTAGCATGATAAAGAAAATTCAGAGTGAGATGCCAGCTGCTTTCATTCAGTCAGTAGCTTCAATCATTTCTGGACGTTTTTCAATGGCAAAAATCAATGAATATTGTAAATGCACAAACAGTAATTTCTCCGCATTGCAAGGTGCAATTCTGAAATTTTTTGCTTTTTCCTGCTCCTCTTAGCATGATAAAGAAGATTCAAAGAGAGTGAGATGCCAGCTCCTTTCATTCAGTCAGTAGCTTCAAACATTTCTGGTATATGAATAACATGATGTTTTTCAATGGCAAAAATCAATGAATATTGTAAATGCACAAACAGTAATTTCTCCGCATTGCAAGGTGCAATTCTGAAATTTTTTGCTTTTTCCTGCTCCTCTTAGCATGATAAAGAAGATTCAAAGAGAGTGAGATGCCAGCTCCTTTCGTTCAGTCAGTAGCTTCAATCATTTCTGGACGTTTTTCAAAGGCAAAAATCATTGAATATTGTAAATGCACAAACAGTAATTTCTCCGCATTGCAAGGTGCAATTCTGAAATTTTTTACTTTTTCCTGCTCCTCTTAGCATGATAAAGAAGATTCAAAGAGAGTGAGATGCCAGCTCCTTTCATTCAGTCAGTAGCTTCAATCATTTCTGGTATATGAATAACATGATGTTTTTCAATGGCAAAAATCAATGAATATTGTAAATGCACAAACAGTAATTTCTCCGCATTGCAAGGTGCAATTCTGAAGTTTTTTGCTTTTTCCTGCTCCTCTTAGCATGATAAAGAAGATTCACAGAGAGTGAGATGCCAGCTCCTTTCATTCAGTCAGTAGCTTCAATCATTTCTGGACGTTTTTCAATGGCAAAAATCATTGAATATTGTAAATGCACAAACAGTAATTTCTCCGCATTGCAAGGTGCAATTCTGAAATTTTTTACTTTTTCCTGCTCCTCTTACAATGATAAAGAAGATTCAAAGAGAGTGAGATGCCAGCTCCTTTCATTCAGTCAGTAGCTTCAATCATTTCTGGTATATGAATAACATGATGTTTTTCAATGGCAAAAATCAATGAATATTGTAAATGCACAAACAGTAATTTCTCCGCATTGCAAGGTGCAATTCTGAAATTTTTTGCTTTTTCCTGCTCCTCTTAGCATAATAAAGAAGATTCAAAGAAAGTGAGATGCCAGCTCCTTTCATTCAGTCAGTAGTTTCAATCATTTCTGGACGTTTTTCAATGGCAAACATCAATGAATATTGTAAATGCACAAACAGTAATTTCTTCGCATTGCAAGGTGCAATTCTGAAATTTTTTGCTTTTTCCTGCTCCTCTTAGCATGATAAACAAGATTCAAAGAGAGTGAGATGCCAGTTCCTTTCATTCAGTCAGTAGCTTCAATCATTTCTGGACGTTTTTCAATGGCAAAAATCAATGAATATTGTAAATGCACAAACAGTAATTTCTCCGCATTGCAAGGTGCAATTCTGAAATTTTTTACTTTTTCCTGCTCCTCTTAGCATGATAAAGAAGATTCAAAGAGAGTGAGATGCCAGCTCCTTTCATTCAGTCAGTAGCTTCAAACATTCCTGGTATATGAATAACATAATGTTTTTCAATGGCAAAAATCAATGAATATTGTAAATGCACAAACAGTAATTTCTCCGCATTGCAAGGTGCAATTCTGAAATTTTTTGCTTTTTCCTGCTCCTCTTAGCATGATAAAGAAGATTCAAAGAGAGTGAGATGCCAGCTCCTTTCATTCAGTCAGTAGCTTCAAACATTTCTGGTATATGAATAACATGATGTTTTTCAATGGCAAAAATCAATGAATATTGTAAATGCACAAACAGTAATTTCTCCGCATTGCAAGGTGCAATTCTGAAATTTTTTGCTTTTTCCTGCTCCTCTTAGCATGATAAAGAAGATTCAAAGAGAGTGAGATGCCAGCTCCTTTCATTCAGTCAGTAGCATCAATCATTTCTGGTATATGAATAACATGATGTTTTTCAATGGCAAAAATCAATGAATATTGTAAATGCACAAACAGTAATTTCTCCGCATTGCAAGGTGCAATTCTGAAATTTTTTGCTTTTTCCTGCTCCTCTTAGCATGATAAAGAAGATTCAAAGAGAGTGAGATGCCAGCTCCTTTCGTTCAGTCAGTAGCTTCAATCATTTCTGGACGTTTTTCAAAGGCAAAAATCATTGAATATTGTAAATGCACAAACAGTAATTTCTCCGCATTGCAAGGTGCAATTCTGAAATTTTTTACTTTTTCCTGCTCCTCTTAGCATGATAAAGAAGATTCAAAGAGAGTGAGATGCCAGCTCCTTTCATTCAGTCAGTAGCTTCAATCATTTCTGGTATATGAATAACATGATGTTTTTCAATGGCAAAAATCAATGAATATTGTAAATGCACAAACAGTAATTTCTCCGCATTGCAAGGTGCAATTCTGAAATTTTTTGCTTTTTCCTGCTCCTCTTAGCATGATAAAGAAGATTCAAAGAGAGTGAGATGCCAGCTCCTTTCATTCAGTCAGTAGCTTCAATCATTTCTGGACGTTTTTCAATGGCAAAAATCATTGAATATTGTAAATGCACAAACAGTAATTTCTCCGCATTGCAAGGTGCAATTCTGAATTTTTTTACTTTTTCCTGCTCCTCTTAGCATGATAAAGAAGATTCAAAGAGAGTGAGATGCCAGCTCCTTTCATTCAGTCAGTAGCTTCAATCATTTCTGGTATATGAATAACATGATGTTTTTCAATGGCAAAAATCAATGAATATTGTAAATGCACAAACAGTAATTTCTCCGCATTGCAAGGTGCAATTCTGAAATTTTTTGCTTTTTCCTGCTCCTCTTAGCATGATAAAGAAGATTCAAAGAGAGTGAGATGCCAGCTCCTTTCATTCAGTCAGTAGCTTCAATCATTTCTGGACGTTTTTCAATGGCAAAAATCAATGAATATTGTAAATGCACAAACAGTAATTTCTCCGCATTGCAAGGTGCAATTCTGAAATTTTTTGCTTTTTCCTGCTCCTCTTAGCATGATAAACAAGATTAAAAGAGAGTGAGATGCCAGCTCCTTTCATTCAGTCAGTAGCTTCAATCATTTCTGGACGTTTTTCAATGGCAAAAATCAATGAATATTGTAAATGCACAAACAGTAATTTCTCCGCATTGCAAGGTGCAATTCTGAAATTTTTTGCTTTTTCCTGCTCCTCTTAGCATGATAAAGAAGATTCAAAGAGAGTGAGATGCCAGCTCCTTTCATTCAGTCAGTAGCTTCAAACATTCCTGGTATATGAATAACATGATGTTTTTCAATGGCAAAAATCAATGAATATTGTAAATGCACAAACAGTAATTTCTCCGCATTGCAAGGTGCAATTCTGAAATTTTTTGCTTTTTCCTGCTCCTCTTAGCATTATAAAGAAGATTCAAAGAGAGTGAGATGCCAGCTCCTTTCATTCAGTCAGTAGCTTCAATCATTTCTGGACGTTTTTCAATTGCAAAAATCAATGAATATTGTAAATGCACAAACAGTAATTTCTCCGCATTGCAAGGTGCAACTCTGAAATTTTTTGCTTTTTCCTGCTCCTCTTAGCATGATAAAGAAGATTCAAAGAGAGTGAGATGCCAGCTCCTTTCATTCAGTCAGTAGCTTCAATCATTTCTGGTATATGAAAAACATGTTTTTCAATGGCAAAAATCAATGAATATTGTAAATGCACAAACAGTAATATCTCCACATTGCAAGGTGCAATTCTGAAATTTTTTGCTTTTTCCTGCTTATCCTAGCATGATAAAGAAGATTCAAAGAGAGTGAGATGCCAGCTCCTTTCATTCAGTCAGTAGCTTCAAACATTTCTGGTATATGAAAAACATGTTTTTCAATGGCAAAAATCAATGAATATTGTAAATGCACAAACAGTAATATCTCCACATTGCAGGGTGCAATTCTGAAATTTTTTTGCTTTTTCCTGCTAATCCTAGCATGATAAAGAAGATTCAAAGAGAGTGAGATGCCAGCTCCTTTCATTCAGTCAGTAGCTTCAAACATTTCTGGACGTTTTTCAATGGCAAAATCAATGAATATTGTAAATGCACAAACAGTAATATCTCCACATTGCAAGGTGCAATTCTGAAATTTTTTGCTTTTTCCTGTTAATCCTAGCATGATAAAGAAGATTCAAAGACAGTGAGATGCCAGCTCCTTTCATTCAGTCAGTAGCTTCAAACATTTCTGGTATATGAAAAACATGTTTTTCAATGGCAAAAATCAATGAATATTGTAAATGCACAAACAGTAATATCTCCACATTGCAAGGTGCAATTCTGAAATTTTTTGCTTTTTCCTGCTAATCCTAGCATGATAAAGAAGATTCAAAGAGAGTGAGATGCCAGCTCCTTTCATTCCGTCAGTAGCTTCAAACATTTCTGGTATATGAAAAACATGTTTTTCAATGGCAAAAATCAATGAATATTGTAAATGCACAAACAGTAATATCTCCACATTGCAAGGTGCAATTCTGAAATTTTTTGCTTTTTCCTGCTTATCCTAGCATGATAAAGAAGATTCAAAGAGAGTGAGATGCCAGCTCCTTTCATTCAGTCAGTAGCTTCAAACATTTCTGGACGTTTTTCAATGGCAAAATCAATGAATATTGTAAATGCACAAACAGTAATATCTCCACATTGCAAGGTGCAATTCTGAAATTTTTTGCTTTCTCCTGTTAATCCTAGCATGATAAAGAAGATTCAAAGACAGTGAGATGCCAGCTCCTTTCATTCAGTCAGTAGCTTCAAACATTTCTGGTATATGAAAAACATGTTTTTCAATGGCAAAAATCAATGAATATTGTAAATGCACAAACAGTAATATCTCCACATTGCAAGGTGCAATTCTGAAATTTTTTGCTTTTTCCTGCTAATCCTAGCATGATAAAGAAGATTCAAAGAGAGTGAGATGCCAGCTCCTTTCATTCCGTCAGTAGCTTCAAACATTTCTGGTATATGAAAAACATGTTTTTCAATGGCAAAAATCAATGAATATTGTAAATGCACAAACAGTAATATCTCCACATTGCAAGGTGCAATTCTGAAATTTTTTGCTTTTTCCTGCTAATCCTAGCATGATAAAGAAGATTCAAAGAGAGTGAGATGCCAGCTCCTTTCATTCAGTCAGTAGCTTCAAACATTTCTGGACGTTTTTCAATGGCAAAATCAATGAATATTGTAAATGCACAAACAGTAATATCTCCACATTGCAAGGTGCAATTCTGAAATTTTTTGCTTTTTCCTGCTAATCCTAGCATGATAAAGAAGATTCAAAGAGAGTGAGATGCCAGCTAATTTCATTCAGTCAGTAGCTTCAAACATTTCTGGACGTTTTTCAATGGCAAAAATCAATGAATATTGTAAATGCACAAACAGTAATATCTCCACATTGCAAGGTGCAATTCTGAAATTTTTTGCTTTTTCCTGCTAATCCTAGCATGATAAAGAAGATTCAAAGAGAGTGAGATGCCAGCTCCTTTCATTCAGTCAGTAGCTTCAAACATTTCTTGTATATGAAAAACATGTTTTTCAATGGCAAAAATCAATGAATATTGTAAATGCACAAACAGTAATATCTCCACATTGCAAGGTGCAATTCTGAAATTTTTTGCTTTTTCCTGCTAATCCTAGCATGATAAAGAAGATTCAAAGAGAGTGAGATACCAGCTCCTTTCATTCAGTCAGTAGCTTCAAACATTTCTGGACGTTTTTCAATGGCAAAAATCAATGAATATTGTAAATGCACAAACAGTAATATCTCCACATTGCAAGGTGCAATTCTGAAATTTTTTGCTTTTTCCTGTTAATCCTAGCATGATAAAGAAGATTCAAAGAGAGTGAGATGCCAGCTCCTTTCATTCAAGTCAGTAGCTTCAAACATTTCTGGTATATGAAAAACATGTTTTTCAATGGCAAAAATCAATGAATATTGTAAATGCACAAACAGTAATATCTCCACATTGCAAGGTGCAATTCTGAAATTTTTTGCTTTTTCCTGCTTATCCTAGCATGATAAAGAAGATTCAAAGAGAGTGAGATGCCAGCTCCTTTCATTCAGTCAGTAGCTTCAAACATTTCTGGTATATGAAAAACATGTTTTTCAATGGCAAAAATCAATGAATATTGTAAATGCACAAACAGTAATATCTCCACATTGCAAGGTGCAATTCTGAAATTTTTTTGCTTTTTCCTGCTAATCCTAGCATGATAAAGAAGATTTAAAGAGAGTGAGATGCCAGCTCCTTTCATTCAGTCAGTAGCTTCAAACATTTCTGGACGTTTTTCAATGGCAAAATCAATGAATATTGTAAATGCACAAACAGTAATATCTCCACATTGCAAGGTGCAATTCTGAAATTTTTTGCTTTTTCCTGTTAATCCTAGCATGATAAAGAAGATTCAAAGACAGTGAGATGCCAGCTCCTTTCATTCAGTCAGTAGCTTCAAACATTTCTGGTATATGAAAAACATGTTTTTCAATGGCAAAAATCAATGAATATTGTAAATGCACAAACAGTAATATCTCCACATTGCAAGGTGCAATTCTGAAATTTTTTGCTTTTTCCTGCTAATCCTAGCATGATAAAGAAGATTCAAAGAGAGTGAGATGCCAGCTCCTTTCATTCCGTCAGTAGCTTCAAACATTTCTGGTATATGAAAAACATGTTTTTCAATGGCAAAAATCAATGAATATTGTAAATGCACAAACAGTAATATCTCCACATTGCAAGGTGCAATTCTGAAATTTTTTGCTTTTTCCTGCTAATCCTAGCATGATAAAGAAGATTCAAAGAGAGTGAGATGCCAGCTCCTTTCATTCAGTCAGTAGCTTCAAACATTTCTGGACGTTTTTCAATGGCAAAAATCAATGAATATTGTAAATGCACAAACAGTAATATCTCCACATTGCAAGGTGCAATTCTGAAATTTTTTGCTTTTTCCTGCTAATCCTAGCATGATAAAGAAGATTCAAAGAGAGTGAGATGCCAGCTCCTTTCATTCAGTCAGTAGCTTCAAACATTTCTTGTATATGAAAAACATGTTTTTCAATGGCAAAAATCAATGAATATTGTAAATGCACAAACAGCAATATCTCCACATTGCAAGGTGCAATTCTGAAATTTTTTGCTTTTTCCTGCTAATCCTAGCATGATAAAGAAGATTCAAAGAGAGTGAGATGCCAGCTCCTTTCATTCAGTCAGTAGCTTCAAACATTTCTGGACGTTTTTCAATGGCAAAAATCAATGAATATTGTAAATGCACAAACAGTAATATCTCCACATTGCAAGGTGCAATTCTGAAATTTTTTGCTTTTTCCTGTTAATCCTAGCATGATAAAGAAGATTCAAAGAGAGTGAGATGCCAGCTCCTTTCATTCAGTCAGTAGCTTCAAACATTTCTGGTATATGAAAAACATGTTTTTCAATGGCAAAAATCAATGAATATTGTAAATGCACAAACAGTAATATCTCCACATTGCAAGGTGCAATTCTGAAATTTTTTGCTTTTTCCTGCTAATCCTAGCATGATAAAGAAGATTCAAAGAGAGTGAGATGCCAGCTCCTTTCATTCAGTCAGTAGCTTCAAACATTTCTGGTATATGAAAAACATGTTTTTCAATGGCAAAAATCAATGAATATTGTAAATGCACAAACAGTAATATCTCCACATTGCAAGGTGCAATTCTGAAATTTTTTGCTTTTTCCTGCTAATCCAAGCATGATAAAGAAGATTCAAAGAGAGTGAGATGCCAGCTCCTTTCATTCAGTCAGTAGCTTCAAACATTTCTGGTATATGAATAACATGATGTTTTTCAATGGCAAAAATCAATGAATATTGTAAATGCACAAACAGTAATTTCTCCGCATTGCAAGGTGCAATTCTGAAATTTTTTGCTTTTTCCTGCTCCTCTTAGCATGATAAAGAAGATTCAAAGAGAGTGAGATGCCAGCTCCTTTCATTCAGTCAGTAGCTTCAAACATTTCTGGTATATGAAAAACATGTTTTTCAATGGCAAAAATCAATGAATATTGTAAATGCACAAACAGTAATATCTCCACATTGCAAGGTGCAATTCTGAAATTTTTTTGCTTTTTCCTGCTAATCCTAGCATGATAAAGAAGATTTAAAGAGAGTGAGATGCCAGCTCCTTTCATTCAGTCAGTAGCTTCAAACATTTCTGGACGTTTTTCAATGGCAAAATCAATGAATATTGTAAATGCACAAACAGTAATATCTCCACATTGCAAGGTGCAATTCTGAAATTTTTTGCTTTTTCCTGTTAATCCTAGCATGATAAAGAAGATTCAAAGACAGTGAGATGCCAGCTCCTTTCATTCAGTCAGTAGCTTCAAACATTTCTGGTATATGAAAAACATGTTTTTCAATGGCAAAAATCAATGAATATTGTAAATGCACAAACAGTAATATCTCCACATTGCAAGGTGCAATTCTGAAATTTTTTGCTTTTTCCTGCTAATCCTAGCATGATAAAGAAGATTCAAAGAGAGTGAGATGCCAGCTCCTTTCATTCCGTCAGTAGCTTCAAACATTTCTGGTATATGAAAAACATGTTTTTCAATGGCAAAAATCAATGAATATTGTAAATGCACAAACAGTAATATCTCCACATTGCAAGGTGCAATTCTGAAATTTTTTGCTTTTTCCTGCTAATCCTAGCATGATAAAGAAGATTCAAAGAGAGTGAGATGCCAGCTCCTTTCATTCAGTCAGTAGCTTCAAACATTTCTGGACGTTTTTCAATGGCAAAAATCAATGAATATTGTAAATGCACAAACAGTAATATCTCCACATTGCAAGGTGCAATTCTGAAATTTTTTGCTTTTTCCTGCTAATCCTAGCATGATAAAGAAGATTCAAAGAGAGTGAGATGCCAGCTCCTTTCATTCAGTCAGTAGCTTCAAACATTTCTTGTATATGAAAAACATGTTTTTCAATGGCAAAAATCAATGAATATTGTAAATGCACAAACAGCAATATCTCCACATTGCAAGGTGCAATTCTGAAATTTTTTGCTTTTTCCTGCTAATCCTAGCATGATAAAGAAGATTCAAAGAGAGTGAGATGCCAGCTCCTTTCATTCAGTCAGTAGCTTCAAACATTTCTGGACGTTTTTCAATGGCAAAAATCAATGAATATTGTAAATGCACAAACAGTAATATCTCCACATTGCAAGGTGCAATTCTGAAATTTTTTGCTTTTTCCTGTTAATCCTAGCATGATAAAGAAGATTCAAAGAGAGTGAGATGCCAGCTCCTTTCATTCAGTCAGTAGCTTCAAACATTTCTGGTATATGAAAAACATGTTTTTCAATGGCAAAAATCAATGAATATTGTAAATGCACAAACAGTAATATCTCCACATTGCAAGGTGCAATTCTGAAATTTTTTGCTTTTTCCTGCTAATCCTAGCATGATAAAGAAGATTCAAAGAGAGTGAGATGCCAGCTCCTTTCATTCAGTCAGTAGCTTCAAACATTTCTGGTATATGAAAAACATGTTTTTCAATGGCAAAAATCAATGAATATTGTAAATGCACAAACAGTAATATCTCCACATTGCAAGGTGCAATTCTGAAATTTTTTGCTTTTTCCTGCTAATCCAAGCATGATAAAGAAGATTCAAAGAGAGTGAGATGCCAGCTCCTTTCATTCAGTCAGTAGCTTCAAACATTTCTGGTATATGAATAACATGATGTTTTTCAATGGCAAAAATCAATGAATATTGTAAATGCACAAACAGTAATTTCTCCGCATTGCAAGGTGCAATTCTGAAATTTTTTGCTTTTTCCTGCTCCTCTTAGCATGATAAAGAAGATTCAAAGAGAGTGAGATGCCAGCTCCTTTCATTCAGTCAGTAGCTTCAAACATTTCTGGTATATGAATAACATGATGTTTTTCAATGGCAAAAATCAATGAATATTGTAAATGCACAAACAGTAATTTCTCCGCATTGCAAGGTGCAATTCTGAAATTTTTTGCTTTTTCCTGCTCCTCTTAGCATGATAAAGACGATTCAAAGAGAGTGAGATGCCAGCTCCTTTCATTCAGTCAGTAGCTTCAATCATTTCTGGACGTTTTTCAATGGCAAAAATCAATGAATATTGTAAATGCACAAACAGTAATTTCTCCGCATTGCAAGGTGCAATTCTGAAATTTTTTGCTTTTTCCTGCTCCTCTTAGCATGATAAAGAAAATTCAGAGTGAGATGCCAGCTGCTTTCATTCAGTCAGTAGCTTCAATCATTTCTGGACGTTTTTCAATGGCAAAAATCAATGAATATTGTAAATGCACAAACAGTAATATCTCCACATTGCAAGGTGCAATTCTGAAATTTTTTGCTTTTTCCTGTTAATCCTAGCATGATAAAGAAGATTCAAAGAGAGTGAGATGCCAGCTCCTTTCATTCAGTCAGTAGCTTCAAACATTTCTGGTATATGAAAAACATGTTTTTCAATGGCAAAAATCAATGAATATTGTAAATGCACAAACAGTAATATCTCCACATTGCAAGGTGCAATTCTGAAATTTTTTGCTTTTTCCTGCTAATCCAAGCATGATAAAGAAGATTCAAAGAGAGTGAGATGCCAGCTCCTTTCATTCAGTCAGCAGCTTCAAACATTTCTGGTATATTTATAACATGATGTTTTTCAATGGCAAAAATCAATGAATATTGTAAATGCACAAACAGTAATTTCTCCGCATTGCAAGGTGCAATTCTGAAATTTTTTGCTTTTTCCTGCTCCTCTTAGCATGATAAAGAAGATTCAAAGAGAGTGAGATGCCAGCTCCTTTCATTCAGTCAGTAGCTTCAAACATTTCTGGTATATGAATAACATGATGTTTTTCAATGGCAAAAATCAATGAATATTGTAAATGCACAAACAGTAATTTCTCCGCATTGCAAGGTGCAATTCTGAAATTTTTTGCTTTTTCCTGCTCCTCTTAGCATGATAAAGACGATTCAAAGAGAGTGAGATGCCAGCTCCTTTCATTCAGTCAGTAGCTTCAATCATTTCTGGACGTTTTTCAATGGCAAAAATCAATGAATATTGTAAATGCACAAACAGTAATTTCTCCGCATTGCAAGGTGCAATTCTGAAATTTTTTGCTTTTTCCTGCTCCTCTTAGCATGATAAAGAAAATTCAGAGTGAGATGCCAGCTGCTTTCATTCAGTCAGTAGCTTCAATCATTTCTGGACGTTTTTCAATGGCAAAAATCAATGAATATTGTAAATGCACAAACAGTAATTTCTCCGCATTGCAAGGTGCAATTCTGAAATTTTTTGCATTTTCCTGCTCCTCTTAGCATGATAAAGAAGATTCAAAGAGAGTGAGATGCCAGCTCCTTTCATTCAGTCAGTAGCTTCAAACATTTCTGGTATATGAATAACATGATGTTTTTCAATGGCAAAAATCAATGAATATTGTAAATGCACAAACAGTAATTTCTCCGCATTGCAAGGTGCAATTCTGAAATTTTTTGCTTTTTCCTGCTCCTCTTAGCATGATAAAGAAGATTCAAAGAGAGTGAGATGCCAGCTCCTTTCGTTCAGTCAGTAGCTTCAATCATTTCTGGACGTTTTTCAAAGGCAAAAATCATTGAATATTGTAAATGCACAAACAGTAATTTCTCCGCATTGCAAGGTGCAATTCTGAAATTTTTTACTTTTTCCTGCTCCTCTTAGCATGATAAAGAAGATTCAAAGAGAGTGAGATGCCAGCTCCTTTCATTCAGTCAGTAGCTTCAAACATTTCTGGTATATGAAAAACATGTTTTTCAATGGCAAAAATCAATGAATATTGTAAATGCACAAACAGTAATATCTCCACATTGCAAGGTGCAATTCTGAAATTTTTTGCTTTTTCCTGCTTATCCTAGCATGATAAAGAAGATTCAAAGAGAGTGAGATGCCAGCTCCTTTCATTCAGTCAGTAGCTTCAAACATTTCTGGACGTTTTTCAATGGCAAAATCAATGAATATTGTAAATGCACAAACAGTAATATCTCCACATTGCAAGGTGCAATTCTGAAATTTTTTGCTTTTTCCTGTTAATCCTAGCATGATAAAGAAGATTCAAAGACAGTGAGATGCCAGCTCCTTTCATTCAGTCAGTAGCTTCAAACATTTCTGGTATATGAAAAACATGTTTTTCAATGGCAAAAATCAATGAATATTGTAAATGCACAAACAGTAATATCTCCACATTGCAAGGTGCAATTCTGAAATTTTTTGCTTTTTCCTGCTAATCCTAGCATGATAAAGAAGATTCAAAGAGAGTGAGATGCCAGCTCCTTTCATTCCGTCAGTAGCTTCAAACATTTCTGGTATATGAAAAACATGTTTTTCAATGGCAAAAATCAATGAATATTGTAAATGCACAAACAGTAATATCTCCACATTGCAAGGTGCAATTCTGAAATTTTTTGCTTTTTCCTGCTAATCCTAGCATGATAAAGAAGATTCAAAGAGAGTGAGATGCCAGCTCCTTTCATTCAGTCAGTAGCTTCAAACATTTCTGGACGTTTTTCAATGGCAAAATCAATGAATATTGTAAATGCACAAACAGTAATATCTCCACATTGCAAGGTGCAATTCTGAAATTTTTTGCTTTTTCCTGCTAATCCTAGCATGATAAAGAAGATTCAAAGAGAGTGAGATGCCAGCTAATTTCATTCAGTCAGTAGCTTCAAACATTTCTGGACGTTTTTCAATGGCAAAAATCAATGAATATTGTAAATGCACAAACAGTAATATCTCCACATTGCAAGGTGCAATTCTGAAATTTTTTGCTTTTTCCTGCTAATCCTAGCATGATAAAGAAGATTCAAAGAGAGTGAGATGCCAGCTACTTTCATTCAGTCAGTAGCTTCAAACATTTCTTGTATATGAAAAACATGTTTTTCAATGGCAAAAATCAATGAATATTGTAAATGCACAAACAGTAATATCTCCACATTGCAAGGTGCAATTCTGAAATTTTTTGCTTTTTCCTGCTAATCCTAGCATGATAAAGAAGATTCAAAGAGAGTGAGATACCAGCTCCTTTCATTCAGTCAGTAGCTTCAAACATTTCTGGACGTTTTTCAATGGCAAAAATCAATGAATATTGTAAATGCACAAACAGTAATATCTCCACATTGCAAGGTGCAATTCTGAAATTTTTTGCTTTTTCCTGTTAATCCTAGCATGATAAAGAAGATTCAAAGAGAGTGAGATGCCAGCTCCTTTCATTCAAGTCAGTAGCTTCAAACATTTCTGGTATATGAAAAACATGTTTTTCAATGGCAAAAATCAATGAATATTGTAAATGCACAAACAGTAATATCTCCACATTGCAAGGTGCAATTCTGAAAATTTTTGCTTTTTCCTGCTTATCCTAGCATGATAAAGAAGATTCAAAGAGAGTGAGATGCCAGCTCCTTTCATTCAGTCAGTAGCTTCAAACATTTCTGATATATGAAAAACATGTTTTTCAATGGCAAAAATCAATGAATATTGTAAATGCACAAACAGTAATATCTCCACATTGCAAGGTGCAATTCTGAAATTTTTTTGCTTTTTCCTGCTAATCCTAGCATGATAAAGAAGATTTAAAGAGAGTGAGATGCCAGCTCCTTTCATTCAGTCAGTAGCTTCAAACATTTCTGGACGTTTTTCAATGGCAAAATCAATGAATATTGTAAATGCACAAACAGTAATATCTCCACATTGCAAGGTGCAATTCTGAAATTTTTTGCTTTTTCCTGTTAATCCTAGCATGATAAAGAAGATTCAAAGACAGTGAGATGCCAGCTCCTTTCATTCAGTCAGTAGCTTCAAACATTTCTGGTATATGAAAAACATGTTTTTCAATGGCAAAAATCAATGAATATTGTAAATGCACAAACAGTAATATCTCCACATTGCAAGGTGCAATTCTGAAATTTTTTGCTTTTTCCTGCTAATCCTAGCATGATAAAGAAGATTCAAAGAGAGTGAGATGCCAGCTCCTTTCATTCCGTCAGTAGCTTCAAACATTTCTGGTATATGAAAAACATGTTTTTCAATGGCAAAAATCAATGAATATTGTAAATGCACAAACAGTAATATCTCCACATTGCAAGGTGCAATTCTGAAATTTTTTGCTTTTTCCTGCTAATCCTAGCATGATAAAGAAGATTCAAAGAGAGTGAGATGCCAGCTCCTTTCATTCAGTCAGTAGCTTCAAACATTTCTGGTATATGAAAAACATGTTTTTCAATGGCAAAAATCAATGAATATTGTAAATGCACAAACAGTAATATCTCCACATTGCAAGGTGCAATTCTGAAATTTTTTGCTTTTTCCTGCTAATCCAAGCATGATAAAGAAGATTCAAAGAGAGTGAGATGCCAGCTCCTTTCATTCAGTCAGTAGCTTCAAACATTTCTGGTATATGAATAACATGATGTTTTTCAATGGCAAAAATCAATGAATATTGTAAATGCACAAACAGTAATTTCTCCGCATTGCAAGGTGCAATTCTGAAATTTTTTGCTTTTTCCTGCTCCTCTTAGCATGATAAAGAAGATTCAAAGAGAGTGAGATGCCAGCTCCTTTCATTCAGTCAGTAGCTTCAAACATTTCTGGTATATGAATAACATGATGTTTTTCAATGGCAAAAATCAATGAATATTGTAAATGCACAAACAGTAATTTCTCCGCATTGCAAGGTGCAATTCTGAAATTTTTTGCTTTTTCCTGCTCCTCTTAGCATGATAAAGACGATTCAAAGAGAGTGAGATGCCAGCTCCTTTCATTCAGTCAGTAGCTTCAATCATTTCTGGACGTTTTTCAATGGCAAAAATCAATGAATATTGTAAATGCACAAACAGTAATTTCTCCGCATTGCAAGGTGCAATTCTGAAATTTTTTGCTTTTTCCTGCTCCTCTTAGCATGATAAAGAAAATTCAGAGTGAGATGCCAGCTGCTTTCATTCAGTCAGTAGCTTCAATCATTTCTGGACGTTTTTCAATGGCAAAAATCAATGAATATTGTAAATGCACAAACAGTAATATCTCCACATTGCAAGGTGCAATTCTGAAATTTTTTGCTTTTTCCTGTTAATCCTAGCATGATAAAGAAGATTCAAAGAGAGTGAGATGCCAGCTCCTTTCATTCAGTCAGTAGCTTCAAACATTTCTGGTATATGAAAAACATGTTTTTCAATGGCAAAAATCAATGAATATTGTAAATGCACAAACAGTAATATCTCCACATTGCAAGGTGCAATTCTGAAATTTTTTGCTTTTTCCTGCTAATCCAAGCATGATAAAGAAGATTCAAAGAGAGTGAGATGCCAGCTCCTTTCATTCAGTCAGCAGCTTCAAACATTTCTGGTATATGAATAACATGATGTTTTTCAATGGCAAAAATCAATGAATATTGTAAATGCACAAACAGTAATTTCTCCGCATTGCAAGGTGCAATTCTGAAATTTTTTGCTTTTTCCTGCTCCTCTTAGCATGATAAAGAAAATTCAAAGAGAGTGAGATGCCAGCTCCTTTCATTCAGTCAGTAGCTTCAAACATTTCTGGTATATGAATAACATGATGTTTTTCAATGGCAAAAATCAATGAATATTGTAAATGCACAAACAGTAATTTCTCCGCATTGCAAGGTGCAATTCTGAAATTTTTTGCTTTTTCCTGCTCCTCTTAGCATGATAAAGACGATTCAAAGAGAGTGAGATGCCAGCTCCTTTCATTCAGTCAGTAGCTTCAATCATTTCTGGACGTTTTTCAATGGCAAAAATCAATGAATATTGTAAATGCACAAACAGTAATTTCTCCGCATTGCAAGGTGCAATTCTGAAATTTTTTGCTTTTTCCTGCTCCTCTTAGCATGATAAAGAAAATTCAGAGTGAGATGCCAGCTGCTTTCATTCAGTCAGTAGCTTCAATCATTTCTGGACGTTTTTCAATGGCAAAAATCAATGAATATTGTAAATGCACAAACAGTAATTTCTCCGCATTGCAAGGTGCAATTCTGAAATTTTTTGCATTTTCCTGCTCCTCTTAGCATGATAAAGAAGATTCAAAGAGAGTGAGATGCCAGCTCCTTTCATTCAGTCAGTAGCTTCAAACATTTCTGGTATATGAATAACATGATGTTTTTCAATGGCAAAAATCAATGAATATTGTAAATGCACAAACAGTAATTTCTCCGCATTGCAAGGTGCAATTCTGAAATTTTTTGCTTTTTCCTGCTCCTCTTAGCATGATAAAGAAGATTCAAAGAGAGTGAGATGCCAGCTCCTTTCGTTCAGTCAGTAGCTTCAATCATTTCTGGACGTTTTTCAAAGGCAAAAATCATTGAATATTGTAAATGCACAAACAGTAATTTCTCCGCATTGCAAGGTGCAATTCTGAAATTTTTTACTTTTTCCTGCTCCTCTTAGCATGATAAAGAAGATTCAAAGAGAGTGAGATGCCAGCTCCTTTCATTCAGTCAGTAGCTTCAATCATTTCTGGTATATGAATAACATGATGTTTTTCAATGGCAAAAATCAATGAATATTGTAAATGCACAAACAGTAATTTCTCCGCATTGCAAGGTGCAATTCTGAAGTTTTTTGCTTTTTCCTGCTCCTCTTAGCATGATAAAGAAGATTCACAGAGAGTGAGATGCCAGCTCCTTTCATTCAGTCAGTAGCTTCAATCATTTCTGGACGTTTTTCAATGGCAAAAATCATTGAATATTGTAAATGCACAAACAGTAATTTCTCCGCATTGCAAGGTGCAATTCTGAAATTTTTTACTTTTTCCTGCTCCTCTTAGCATGATAAAGAAGATTCAAAGAGAGTGAAATGCCAGCTCCTTTCATTCCGTCAGTAGCTTCAAACATTTCTGGTATATGAAAAACATGTTTTTCAATGGCAAAAATCAATGAATATTGTAAATGCACAAACAGTAATATCTCCACATTGCAAGGTGCAATTCTGAAATTTTTTGCTTTTTCCTGCTTATCCTAGCATGATAAAGAAGATTCAAAGAGAGTGAGATGCCAGCTCCTTTCATTCAGTCAGTAGCTTCAAACATTTCTGGACGTTTTTCAATGGCAAAATCAATGAATATTGTAAATGCACAAACAGTAATATCTACACATTGCAAGGTGCAATTCTGAAATTTTTTGCTTTTTCCTGTTAATCCTAGCATGATAAAGAAGATTCAAAGACAGTGAGATGCCAGCTCCTTTCATTCAGTCAGTAGCTTCAAACATTTCTGGTATATGAAAAACATGTTTTTCAATGGCAAAAATCAATGAATATTGTAAATGCACAAACAGTAATATCTCCACATTGCAAGGTGCAATTCTGAAATTTTTTGCTTTTTCCTGCTAATCCTAGCATGATAAAGAAGATTCAAAGAGAGTGAGATGCCAGCTCCTTTCATTCCGTCAGTAGCTTCAAACATTTCTGGTATATGAAAAACATGTTTTTCAATGGCAAAAATCAATGAATATTGTAAATGCACAAACAGTAATATCTCCACATTGCAAGGTGCAATTCTGAAATTTTTTGCTTTTTCCTGCTAATCCTAGCATGATAAAGAAGATTCAAAGAGAGTGAGATGCCAGCTCCTTTCATTCAGTCAGTAGCTTCAAACATTTCTGGACGTTTTTCAATGGCAAAATCAATGAATATTGTAAATGCACAAACAGTAATATCTCCACATTGCAAGGTGCAATTCTGAAATTTTTTGCTTTTTCCTGCTAATCCTAGCATGATAAAGAAGATTCAAAGAGAGTGAGATGCCAGCTAATTTCATTCAGTCAGTAGCTTCAAACATTTCTGGACGTTATTCAATGGCAAAAATCAATGAATATTGTAAATGCACAAACAGTAATATCTCCACATTGCAAGGTGCAATTCTGAAATTTTTTGCTTTTTCCTGCTAATCCTAGCATGATAAAGAAGATTCAAAGAGAGTGAGATGCCAGCTACTTTCATTCAGTCAGTAGCTTCAAACATTTCTTGTATATGAAAAACATGTTTTTCAATGGCAAAAATCAATGAATATTGTAAATGCACAAACAGTAATATCTCCACATTGCAAGGTGCAATTCTGAAATTTTTTGCTTTTTCCTGCTAATCCTAGCATGATAAAGAAGATTCAAAGAGAGTGAGATACCAGCTCCTTTCATTCAGTCAGTAGCTTCAATCATTTCTGGACGTTTTTCAATGGCAAAAATCAATGAATATTGTAAATGCACAAACAGTAATATCTCCACATTGCAAGGTGCAATTCTGAAATTTTTTGCTTTTTCCTGTTAATCCTAGCATGATAAAGAAGATTCAAAGAGAGTGAGATGCCAGCTCCTTTCATTCAAGTCAGTAGCTTCAAACATTTCTGGTATATGAAAAACATGTTTTTCAATGGCAAAAATCAATGAATATTGTAAATGCACAAACAGTAATATCTCCACATTGCAAGGTGCAATTCTGAAAATTTTTGCTTTTTCCTGCTTATCCTAGCATGATAAAGAAGATTCAAAGAGAGTGAGATGCCAGCTCCTTTCATTCAGTCAGTAGCTTCAAACATTTCTGGTATATGAAAAACATGTTTTTCAATGGCAAAAATCAATGAATATTGTAAATGCACAAACAGTAATATCTCCACATTGCAAGGTGCAATTCTGAAATTTTTTTGCTTTTTCCTGCTAATCCTAGCATGATAAAGAAGATTTAAAGAGAGTGAGATGCCAGCTCCTTTCATTCAGTCAGTAGCTTCAAACATTTCTGGACGTTTTTCAATGGCAAAATCAATGAATATTGTAAATGCACAAACAGTAATATCTCCACATTGCAAGGTGCAATTCTGAAATTTTTTGCTTTTTCCTGTTAATCCTAGCATGATAAAGAAGATTCAAAGACAGTGAGATGCCAGCTCCTTTCATTCAGTCAGTAGCTTCAAACATTTCTGGTATATGAAAAACATGTTTTTCAATGGCAAAAATCAATGAATATTGTAAATGCACAAACAGTAATATCTCCACATTGCAAGGTGCAATTCTGAAATTTTTTGCTTTTTCCTGCTAATCCTAGCATGATAAAGAAGATTCAAAGAGAGTGAGATGCCAGCTCCTTTCATTCCGTCAGTAGCTTCAAACATTTCTGGTATATGAAAAACATGTTTTTCAATGGCAAAAATCAATGAATATTGTAAATGCACAAACAGTAATATCTCCACATTGCAAGGTGCAATTCTGAAATTTTTTGCTTTTTCCTGCTAATCCTAGCATGATAAAGAAAATTCAAAGAGAGTGAGATGCCAGCTCCTTTCATTCAGTCAGTAGCTTCAAACATTTCTGGACGTTTTTCAATGGCAAAAATCAATGAATATTGTAAATGCACAAACAGTAATATCTCCACATTGCAAGGTGCAATTCTGAAATTTTTTGCTTTTTCCTGCTAATCCTAGCATGATAAAGAAGATTCAAAGAGAGTGAGATGCCAGCTCCTTTCATTCAGTCAGTAGCTTCAAACATTTCTTGTATATGAAAAACATGTTTTTCAATGGCAAAAATCAATGAATATTGTAAATGCACAAACAGCAATATCTCCACATTGCAAGGTGCAATTCTGAAATTTTTTGCTTTTTCCTGCTAATCCTAGCATGATAAAGAAGATTCAAAGAGAGTGAGATGCCAGCTCCTTTCATTCAGTCAGTAGCTTCAAACATTTCTGGACGTTTTTCAATGGCAAAAATCAATGAATATTGTAAATGCACAAACAGTAATATCTCCACATTGCAAGGTGCAATTCTGAAATTTTTTGCTTTTTCCTGTTAATCCTAGCATGATAAAGAAGATTCAAAGAGAGTGAGATGCCAGCTCCTTTCATTCAGTCAGTAGCTTCAAACATTTCTGGTATATGAAAAACATGTTTTTCAATGGCAAAAATCAATGAATATTGTAAATGCACAAACAGTAATATCTCCACATTGCAAGGTGCAATTCTGAAATTTTTTGCTTTTTCCTGCTAATCCTAGCATGATAAAGAAGATTCAAAGAGAGTGAGATGCCAGCTCCTTTCATTCAGTCAGTAGCTTCAAACATTTCTGGTATATGAAAAACATGTTTTTCAATGGCAAAAATCAATGAATATTGTAAATGCACAAACAGTAATATCTCCACATTGCAAGGTGCAATTCTGAAATTTTTTGCTTTTTCCTGCTAATCCAAGCATGATAAAGAAGATTCAAAGAGAGTGAGATGCCAGCTCCTTTCATTCAGTCAGTAGCTTCAAACATTTCTGGTATATGAATAACATGATGTTTTTCAATGGCAAAAATCAATGAATATTGTAAATGCACAAACAGTAATTTCTCCGCATTGCAAGGTGCAATTCTGAAATTTTTTGCTTTTTCCTGCTCCTCTTAGCATGATAAAGAAGATTCAAAGAGAGTGAGATGCCAGCTCCTTTCATTCAGTCAGTAGCTTCAAACATTTCTGGTATATGAATAACATGATGTTTTTCAATGGCAAAAATCAATGAATATTGTAAATGCACAAACAGTAATTTCTCCGCATTGCAAGGTGCAATTCTGAAATTTTTTGCTTTTTCCTGCTCCTCTTAGCATGATAAAGACGATTCAAAGAGAGTGAGATGCCAGCTCCTTTCATTCAGTCAGTAGCTTCAATCATTTCTGGACGTTTTTCAATGGCAAAAATCAATGAATATTGTAAATGCACAAACAGTAATTTCTCCGCATTGCAAGGTGCAATTCTGAAATTTTTTGCTTTTTCCTGCTCCTCTTAGCATGATAAAGAAAATTCAGAGTGAGATGCCAGCTGCTTTCATTCAGTCAGTAGCTTCAATCATTTCTGGACGTTTTTCAATGGCAAAAATCAATGAATATTGTAAATGCACAAACAGTAATATCTCCACATTGCAAGGTGCAATTCTGAAATTTTTTGCTTTTTCCTGTTAATCCTAGCATGATAAAGAAGATTCAAAGAGAGTGAGATGCCAGCTCCTTTCATTCAGTCAGTAGCTTCAAACATTTCTGGTATATGAAAAACATGTTTTTCAATGGCAAAAATCAATGAATATTGTAAATGCACAAACAGTAATATCTCCACATTGCAAGGTGCAATTCTGAAATTTTTTGCTTTTTCCTGCTAATCCAAGCATGATAAAGAAGATTCAAAGAGAGTGAGATGCCAGCTCCTTTCATTCAGTCAGCAGCTTCAAACATTTCTGGTATATGAATAACATGATGTTTTTCAATGGCAAAAATCAATGAATATTGTAAATGCACAAACAGTAATTTCTCCGCATTGCAAGGTGCAATTCTGAAATTTTTTGCTTTTTCCTGCTCCTCTTAGCATGATAAAGAAGATTCAAAGAGAGTGAGATGCCAGCTCCTTTCATTCAGTCAGTAGCTTCAAACATTTCTGGTATATGAATAACATGATGTTTTTCAATGGCAAAAATCAATGAATATTGTAAATGCACAAACAGTAATTTCTCCGCATTGCAAGGTGCAATTCTGAAATTTTTTGCTTTTTCCTGCTCCTCTTAGCATGATAAAGACGATTCAAAGAGAGTGAGATGCCAGCTCCTTTCATTCAGTCAGTAGCTTCAATCATTTCTGGACGTTTTTCAATGGCAAAAATCAATGAATATTGTAAATGCACAAACAGTAATTTCTCCGCATTGCAAGGTGCAATTCTGAAATTTTTTGCTTTTTCCTGCTCCTCTTAGCATGATAAAGAAAATTCAGAGTGAGATGCCAGCTGCTTTCATTCAGTCAGTAGCTTCAATCATTTCTGGACGTTTTTCAATGGCAAACATCAATGAATATTGTAAATGCACAAACAGTAATTTCTTCGCATTGCAAGGTGCAATTCTGAAATTTTTTGCTTTTTCCTGCTCCTCTTAGCATGATAAACAAGATTCAAAGAGAGTGAGATGCCAGCTCCTTTCATTCAGTCAGTAGCTTCAATCATTTCTGGACGTTTTTCAATGGCAAAAATCAATGAATATTGTAAATGCACAAACAGTAATTTCTCCGCATTGCAAGGTGCAATTCTGAAATTTTTTACTTTTTCCTGCTCCTCTTAGCATGATAAAGAAGATTCAAAGAGAGTGAGATGCCAGCTCCTTTCATTCAGTCAGTAGCTTCAAACATTCCTGGTATATGAATAACATAATGTTTTTCAATGGCAAAAATCAATGAATATTGTAAATGCACAAACAGTAATTTCTCCGCATTGCAAGGTGCAATTCTGAAATTTTTTGCTTTTTCCTGCTCCTCTTAGCATGATAAAGAAGATTCAAAGAGAGTGAGATGCCAGCTCCTTTCATTCAGTCAGTAGCTTCAATCATTTCTGGACGTTTTTCAATTGCAAAAATCAATGAATATTGTAAATGCACAAACAGTAATTTCTCCGCATTGCAAGGTGCAATTCTGAAATTTTTTGCTTTTTCCTGCTCCTCTTAGCATGATAAAGAAGATTCAAAGAGAGTGAGATGCCAGCTCCTTTCATTCAGTCAGTAGCTTCAAACATTTCTGGTATATGAATAACATGATGTTTTTCAATGGCAAAAATCAATGAATATTGTAAATGCACAAACAGTAATTTCTCCGCATTGCAAGGTGCAATTCTGAAATTTTTTGCTTTTTCCTGCTCCTCTTAGCATGATAAAGAAGATTCAAAGAGAGTGAGATGCCAGCTCCTTTCATTCAGTCAGTAGCATCAATCATTTCTGGTATATGAATAACATGATGTTTTTCAATGGCAAAAATCAATGAATATTGTAAATGCACAAACAGTAATTTCTCCGCATTGCAAGGTGCAATTCTGAAATTTTTTGCTTTTTCCTGCTCCTCTTAGCATGATAAAGAAGATTCAAAGAGAGTGAGATGCCAGCTCCTTTCGTTCAGTCAGTAGCTTCAATCATTTCTGGACGTTTTTCAAAGGCAAAAATCATTGAATATTGTAAATGCACAAACAGTAATTTCTCCGCATTGCAAGGTGCAATTCTGAAATTTTTTACTTTTTCCTGCTCCTCTTAGCATGATAAAGAAGATTCAAAGAGAGTGAGATGCCAGCTCCTTTCATTCAGTCAGTAGCTTCAATCATTTCTGGTATATGAATAACATGATGTTTTTCAATGGCAAAAATCAATGAATATTGTAAATGCACAAACAGTAATTTCTCCGCATTGCAAGGTGCAATTCTGAAATTTTTTGCTTTTTCCTGCTCCTCTTAGCATGATAAAGAAGATTCAAAGAGAGTGAGATGCCAGCTCCTTTCATTCAGTCAGTAGCTTCAATCATTTCTGGACGTTTTTCAATGGCAAAAATCATTGAATATTGTAAATGCACAAACAGTAATTTCTCCGCATTGCAAGGTGCAATTCTGAATTTTTTTACTTTTTCCTGCTCCTCTTAGCATGATAAAGAAGATTCAAAGAGAGTGAGATGCCAGCTCCTTTCATTCAGTCAGTAGCTTCAATCATTTCTGGTATATGAATAACATGATGTTTTTCAATGGCAAAAATCAATGAATATTGTAAATGCACAAACAGTAATTTCTCCGCATTGCAAGGTGCAATTCTGAAATTTTTTGCTTTTTCCTGCTCCTCTTAGCATGATAAAGAAGATTCAAAGAGAGTGAGATGCCAGCTCCTTTCATTCAGTCAGTAGCTTCAATCATTTCTGGACGTTTTTCAATGGCAAAAATCAATGAATATTGTAAATGCACAAACAGTAATTTCTCCGCATTGCAAGGTGCAATTCTGAAATTTTTTGCTTTTTCCTGCTCCTCTTAGCATGATAAACAAGATTAAAAGAGAGTGAGATGCCAGCTCCTTTCATTCAGTCAGTAGCTTCAATCATTTCTGGACGTTTTTCAATGGCAAAAATCAATGAATATTGTAAATGCACAAACAGTAATTTCTCCGCATTGCAAGGTGCAATTCTGAAATTTTTTGCTTTTTCCTGCTCCTCTTAGCATGATAAAGAAGATTCAAAGAGAGTGAGATGCCAGCTCCTTTCATTCAGTCAGTAGCTTCAAACATTCCTGGTATATGAATAACATGATGTTTTTCAATGGCAAAAATCAATGAATATTGTAAATGCACAAACAGTAATTTCTCCGCATTGCAAGGTGCAATTCTGAAATTTTTTGCTTTTTCCTGCTCCTCTTAGCATGATAAAGAAGATTCAAAGAGAGTGAGATGCCAGCTCCTTTCATTCAGTCAGTAGCTTCAATCATTTCTGGACGTTTTTCAATTGCAAAAATCAATGAATATTGTAAATGCACAAACAGTAATTTCTCCGCATTGCAAGGTGCAACTCTGAAATTTTTTGCTTTTTCCTGCTCCTCTTAGCATGATAAAGAAGATTCAAAGAGAGTGAGATGCCAGCTCCTTTCATTCAGTCAGTAGCTTCAATCATTTCTGGTATATGAATAACGTGATGTTTTTCAATGGCAAAAATCAATGAATATTGTAAATGCACAAACAGTAATTTCTCCGCATTGCAAGGTGCAATTCTGAAATTTTTTGCTTTTTCCTGCTCCTCTTAGCATGATAAAGAAGATTCAAAGAGAGTGAGATGCCAGCTCCTTTCATTCAGTCAGTAGCTTCAATCATTTCTGGACGTTTTTTCATGGCAAAAATCATTGAATATTGTAAATGCACAAACAGTAATTTCTCCGCATTGCAAGGTGCAATTCTGAAATTTTTTACTTTTTCCTGCTCCTCTTAGCATGATAAAGAAGATTCAAAGAGAGTGAGATGCCAGCTCCTTTCATTCAGTCAGTAGCTTCAATCATTTCTGGTATATGAATAACATGATGTTTTTCAATGGCAAAAATCAATGAATATTGTAAATGCACAAACAGTAATTTCTCCGCATTGCAAGGTGCAATTCTGAGATTTTTTGCTTTTTCCTGCTCCTCTTAGCATGATAAAGAAGATTCAAAGAGAGTGAGATGCCAGCTCCTTTCATTCAGTCAGTAGCTTCAATCATTTCTGGACGTTTTTCAATGGCAAAAATCAATGAATATTCTAAATGCACAAACAGTAATTTCTCCGCATTGCAAGGTGCAATTCTGAAATTTTTTGCTTTTTCCTGCTCCTCTTAGCATGATAAACAAGATTCAAAGAGAGTGAGATGCCAGCTCCTTTCATTCAGTCAGTAGCTTCAATCATTTCTGGACGTTTTTCAATGGCAAAAATCAATGAATATTGTAAATGCACAAACAGTAATTTCTCCGCATTGCAAGGTGCAATTCTGAAATTTTTTGCTTTTTCCTGCTCCTCTTAGCATGATAAAGAAGATTCAAAGAGAGTGAGAAGCCAGCTCCTTTCATTCAGTCAGTAGCTTCAATCATTTCTGGACGTTTTTCAATTGCAAAAATCAATGAATATTGTAAATGCACAAACAGTAATTTCTCCGCATTGCAAGGTGCAATTCTGAAATTTTTTGCTTTTTCCTGCTCCTCTTAGCATGATAAAGAAGATTCAAAGAGAGTGAGATGCCAGCTCCTTTCATTCAGTCAGTAGCTTCAATCATTTCTGGTATATGAATAACATGATGTTTTTCAATGGCAAAAATCAATGAATATTGTAAATGCACAAACAGTAATTTCTCCGCATTGCAAGGTGCAATTCTGAAATTTTTTGCTTTTTCCTGCTCCTCTTAGCATGATAAAGAAGATTCAAAGAGAGTGAGATGCCAGCTCCTTTCATTCAGTCAGTAGCTTCAATCATTTCTGGACGTTTTTCAATGGCAAAAATCAATGAATATTGTAAATGCACAAACAGTAATTTCTCCGCATTGCAAGGTGCAATTCTGAAATTTTTTGCTTTTTCCTGCTCCTCTTAGCATGATAAAGAAGATTCAAAGAGAGTGAGATGCCAGCTCCTTTCATTCAGTCAGTAGCTTCAATCATTTCTGGACGTTTTTCAATGGCAAAAATCAATGAATATTGTAAATGCACAAACAGTAATTTCTCCGCATTGCAAGGTGCAATTCTGAAATTTTTTGCTTTTTCCTGCTCCTCTTAGCATGATAAAAAAGATTCAAAGAGAGTGAGATGCCAGCTCCTTTCATTCAGTCAGTAGCTTCAAACATTTCTGGTATATGAATAACATGATGTTTTTCAATGGCAAAAATCAATGAATATTGTAAATGCACAAACAGTAATTTCTCCGCATTGCAAGGTGCAATTCTGAATTTTTTTGCTTTTTCCTGCTCCTCTTAGCATGATAAAGAAGATTCAAAGAGAGTGAGACGCCAGCTCCTTTCGTTCAGTCAGTAGCTTCAATCATTTCTGGACGTTTTTCAATGGCAAAAATCATTGAATATTGTAAATGCACAAACAGTAATTTCTCCGCATTGCAAGGTGCAATTCTGAAATTTTTTACTTTTTCCTGCTCCTCTTAGCATGATAAAGAAGATTCAAAGAGAGTGAGATGCCAGCTCCTTTCATTCAGTCAGTAGCTTCAATCATTTCTGGTATATGAATAACATGATGTTTTTCAATGGCAAAAATCAATGAATATTGTAAATGCACAAACAGTAATTTCTCCGCATTGCAAGGTGCAATTCTGAAATTTTTTGCTTTTTCCTGCTCCTCTTAGCATGATAAAGAAGATTCAAAGAGAGTGAGATGCCAGCTCCTTTCATTCAGTCAGTAGCTTCAATCATTTCTGGACGTTTTTCAATGGCAAAAATCAACGAATATTGTAAATGCACAAACAGTAATTTCTCCGCATTGCAAGGTGCAATTCTGAAATTTTTTGCTTTTTCCTGCTCCTCTTAGCATGATAAAGAAGATTCAAAGAGAGTGAGATGCCAGCTCCTTACATTCAGTCAGTAGCTTCAATCATTTCTGGTAAATGAATAACATGATGTTTTTCAATGGCAAAAATCAATGAATTTTGTAAATGCACAAAGAGTAATTTCTCCGCATTGCAAGGCGCAATTCTGAAATTTTTTGCTTTTTCCTGCTCCTCTTAGCATGATAAAGAAGATTCAAAGAGAGTGAGATGCCAGCTCCTTTCAATCAGTCAGTAGCTTCAATCATTTCTGGACGTTTTTCAATGGCAAAAATCAATGAATATTGTAAATGCACAAACAGTAATTTCTCCGCATTGCAAGGTGCAATTCTGAAATTTTTTGCTTTTTCCTGCTCCTCTTAGCATGATAAAGAAGATTCAAAGAGAGTGAGATGCCAGCTCCTTTCATTCAGTCAGTAGCTTCAATCATTTCTGGACGTTTTTCAATGGCAAAAATCAATGAATATTGTAAATGCACAAACAGTAATTTTTCCGCATTGCAAGGTGCAATTCTGAAATTTTTTGCTTATTCCTGCTCCTCTTAGCATGATAAAGAAGATTCAAAGAGAGTGAGGTGCCAGCTCCTTTCATTCAGTCAGTAGCTTCAAACATTTCTGGTATATGAATAACGTTTTTCAATGGCAAAAATCAATGAATATTGTAAATGCACAAACAGTAATTTCTCCGCATTGCAAGGTGCAATTCTGAAATTTTTTGCTTTTTCCTGCTCCTCTTAGCATGATAAAGAAGATTCAAAGAGAGTGAGATGCCAGCTCCTTTCATTCAGTCAGTAGCTTCAATCATTTCTGGACGTTTTTCAATGGCAAAAATCAATGAATATTGTAAATGCACAAACAGTAATTTCTCCGCATTGCAAGGTGCAATTCTGAAATTTTTTGCTTTTTCCTGCTCCTCTTAGCATGATAAAGAAGATTCAAAGAGAGTGAGATGCCAGCTCCTTTCATTCAGTCAGTAGCTTCAATCATTTCTGGACGGTTTTCAATGGCAAAAATCAATGAATATTGTAAATGCACAAACAGTAATTTCTCCGCATTGCAAGGTGCAATTCTGAAATTTTTGCTTTTTCCTGCTCCTCTTAGCATGATAAAGAAGATTCAAAGAGAGTGAGGTGCCAGCTCCTTTCATTCAGTCAGTAGCTTCAAACATTTCTGGTATATGAATAACATGTTTTTCAATGGCAAAAATCAATGAATATTGTAAATGCACAAACAGTAATTTCTCCGCATTGCAAGGAGCAATTCTGAAATTTTTTGCTTTTTCCTGCTCCTCTTAGCATGATAAAGAAGATTCAAAGAGAGTGAGATGCCAGCTCCTTTCATTCAGTCAGTAGCTTCAATCATTTCTGGACGTTTTTCAATGGCAAAAATCAATGAATATTGTAAATGCACAAACTGTAATTTCTCCGCATTGCAAGGTGCAATTCTGAAATTTTTTGCTTTTTCCTGCTCCTCTTAGCATGATAAAGAAGATTCAAAGAGAGTGAGATGCCAGCTCTTTTCATTCAGTCAGTAGCTTCAATCATTTCTGGACGTTTTTCAATGGCAAAAATCAATGAATATTGTAAATGCACAAACAGTAATTTCTCCGCATTGCAAGGTGCAATTCTGAAATTTTTTGCTTTTTCCTGCTCCTCTTAGCATGATAAAGAAGATTCAAAGAGAGTGAGATGCCAGCTCCTTTCATTCAATCAGTAGCTTCAAACATTTCTGGTATATGAATAACATGATGTTTTTCAATGGCAAAAATCAATGAATATTGTAAATGCACAAACAGTAATTTCTCCGCATTGCAAGGTGCAATTCTGAAATTTTTTGCTTTTTCCTGCTCCTCTTAGCATGATAAAGAAGATTCAAAGAGAGTGAGATGCCAGCTCCTTTCATTCAGTCAGTAGCTTCAATCATTTCTGGACGTTTTTCAATGGCAAAAATCAATGAATATTGTAAATGCACAAACAGTAATTTCTCCGCATTGCAAGGTGCAATTCTGAAATTTTTTGCTTTTTCCTGCTCCTCTTAGCATGATAAAGAAGATTCAAAGAGAGTGAGATGCCAGCTCCTTACATTCAGTCAGTAGCTTCAATCATTTCTGGTAAATGAATAACATGATGTTTTTCAATGGCAAAAATCAATGAATTTTGTAAATGCACAAACAGTAATTTCTCCGCATTGCAAGGCGCAATTCTGAAATTTTTTGCTTTTTCCTGCTCCTCTTAGCATGATAAAGAAGATTCAAAGAGAGTGAGATGCCAGCTCCTTTCAATCAGTCAGTAGCTTCAATCATTTCTGGACGTTTTTCAATGGCAAAAATCAATGAATATTGTAAATGCACAAACAGTAATTTCTCCGCATTGCAAGGTGCAATTCTGAAATTTTTTGCTTTTTCCTGCTCCTCTTAGCATGATAAAGAAGATTCAAAGAGAGTGAGATGCCAGCTCCTTTCATTCAGTCAGTAGCTTCAATCATTTCTGGACGTTTTTCAATGGCAAAAATCAATGAATATTGTAAATGCACAAACAGTAATTTTTCCGCATTGCAAGGTGCAATTCTGAAATTTTTTGCTTATTCCTGCTCCTCTTAGCATGATAAAGAAGATTCAAAGAGAGTGAGATGCCAGCTCCTTTCATTCAGTCAGTAGCTTCAAACATTTCTGGTATATGAATAACGTTTTTCAATGGCAAAAATCAATGAATATTGTAAATGCACAAACAGTTATTTCCCTTCATTGCAAGGTGCAATTCTGAAATTTTTTGCTTTTTCCTGCTCCTCTTAGCATGATAAAGAAGATTCAAAGAGAGTGAGATGCCAGCTCCTTTCATTCAGTCAGTAGCTTCAATCATTTCTGGACGTTTTTCAATGGCAAAAATCAATGAATATTGTAAATGCACAAACAGTAATTTCTCCGCATTGCAAGGTGCAATTCTGAAATTTTTTGCTTTTTCCTGCTCCTCTTAGCATGATAAAGAAGATTCAAAGAGAGTGAGATGCCAGCTCCTTTCATTCAGTCAGTAGCTTCAATCATTTCTGGACGTTTTTCAATGGCAAAAATCAATGAATATTGTAAATGCACAAACAGTAATTTCTCCGCATTGCAAGGTGCAATTCTGAAATTTTTGCTTTTTCCTGCTCCTCTTAGCATGATAAAGAAGATTCAAAGAGAGTGAGGTGCCAGCTCCTTTCATTCAGTCAGTAGCTTCAAACATTTCTGGTATATGAATAACATGTTTTTCAATGGCAAAAATCAATGAATATTGTAAATGCACAAACAGTAATTTCTCCGCATTGCAAGGAGCAATTCTGAAATTTTTTGCTTTTTCCTGCTCCTGTTAGCATGATAAAGAAGATTCAAAGAGAGTGAGATGCCAGCTCCTTTCATTCAGTCAGTAGCTTCAATCATTTCTGGACGTTTTTCAATGGCAAAAATCAATGAATATTGTAAATGCACAAACTATAATTTCTCCGCATTGCAAGGTGCAATTCTGAAATTTTTTGCTTTTTCCTGCTCCTCTTAGCATGATAAAGAAGATTCAAAGAGAGTGAGATGCCAGCTCTTTTCATTCAGTCAGTAGCTTCAATCATTTCTGGACGTTTTTCAATGGCAAAAATCAATGAATATTGTAAATGCACAAACAGTAATTTCTCCGCATTGCAAGGTGCAATTCTGAAATTTTTTGCTTTTTCCTGCTCCTCTTAGCATGATAAAGAAGATTCAAAGAGAGTGAGATGCCAGCTCCTTTCATTCAATCAGTAGCTTCAAACATTTCTGGTATATGAATAACGATGTTTTTCAATGGCAAAAATCAATGAATATTGTAAATGCACAAACAGTAATTTCTCCGCATTGCAAGGTGCAATTCTGAAATTTTTTGCTTTTTCCTGCTCCTCTTAGCATGATAAAGAAGATTCAAAGAGAGTGAGATGCCAGCTCCTTTCATTCAGTCAGTAGCTTCAATCATTTCTGGACGTTTTTCAATGGCAAAAATCAATGAATATTGTAAATGCACAAACAGTAATTTCTCCGCATTGCAAGGTGCAATTCTGAAATTTTTTGCTTTTTCCTGCTCCTCTTAGCATGATAAAGAAGATTCAACGAGAGTGAGGTGCCAGCTCCTTTCATTCAGTCAGTAGCTTCAAACATTTCTGGTATATGAATAACATGTTTTTCAATGGCAAAAATCAATGAATATTGTAAATGCACAAACTGTAATTTCTTCGCATTGCAAGGTGCAATTCTGAAATTTTTTGCTTTTTCCTGCTCCTCTTAGCATGATAAAGAAAATTCAAAGAGAGTGAGATGCCAGCTCCTTTCATTCAGTCAGTAGCTTCAATCATTTCTGGACGTTTTTCAATGGCAAAAATCAATGAATATTGTAAATGCACAAACAGTAATTTCTCCGCATTGCAAGGTGCAATTCTGAAATTTTTTGCTTTTTCCTGCTCCTCTTAGCATGATAAAGAAGATTCAAAGAGAGTGAGATGCCAGCTCCTTTCATTCAGTCAGTAGCTTCAATCATTTCTGGACGTTTTTCAATGGCAAAAATCAATGAATATTGTAAATGCACAAACTGTAATTTCTCCGCATTGTAAGGTGCAATTCTGAAATTTTTTGCTTTTTCCTGCTCCTCTTAGCATGATAAAGAAGATTCAAAGAGAGTGAGATGCCAGCTCCTTTCATTCAGTCAGTAGCTTCAATCATTTCTGGACGTTTTTCAATGGCAAAAATCAATGAATATTGTAAATGCACAAACAGTAATTTCTCCGCATTGCAAGGTGCAATTCTGAAATTTTTTGCTTTTTCCTGCTCCCCTTAGCATGATAAAGAAGATTCAAAGAGAGTGAGATGCCAGCTCCTTTCATTCAGTCAGTAGCTTCAATCATTTCTGGACGTTTTTCAATGGCAAAAATCAATGAATATTGTAAATGCACAAACAGAAATTTCTCCGCATTGCAAGGTGCAATTCTGAAATTTTTTGCTTTTTCCTGCTCCTCTTAGCATGATAAAGAAGATTCAAAGAGAGTGAGATGCCAGCTCCTTTCATTCAGTCAGTAGCTTCAAACATTTCTGGTATATGAATAACATGATGTTTTTCAATGGCAAAAATCAATGAATATTGTAAATGCACAAACAGTAATTTCTCCGCATTGCAAGGTGCAATTCTGAAATTTTTTGCTTTTTCCTGCTCCTCTTAGCATGATAAAGAAGATTCAAAGAGAGTGAGATGCCAGCTCCTTTCGTTCAGTCAGTAGCTTCAATCATTTCTGGACGTTTTTCAATGGCAAAAATCATTGAATATTGTAAATGCACAAACAGTAATTTCTCCGCATTGCAAGGTGCAATTCTGAAATTTTTTACATTTTCCTGCTCCTCTTAGCATGATAAAGAAGATTCAAAGAGAGTGAGATGCCAGCTCCTTTCATTCAGTCAGTAGCTTCAATCATTTCTGGTATATGAATAACATGATGTTTTTCAATGGCAAAAATCAATGAATATTGTAAATGCACAAACAGTAATTTCTCCGCATTGCAAGGTGCAATTCTGAAATTTTTTGCTTTTTCCTGCTCCTCTTAGCATGATAAAGAAGATTCAAAGAGAGTGAGATGCCAGCTCCTTTCATTCAGTCAGTAGCTTCAATCATTTCTGGACGTTTTTCAATGGCAAAAATCAATGAATATTGTAAATGCACAAACAGTAATTTCTCCGCATTGCAAGGTGCAATTCTGAAATTTTTTGCTTTTTCCTGCTCCTCTTAGCATGATAAAGAAGATTCAAAGAGAGTGAGGTGCCAGCTCCTTTCATTCAGTCAGTAGCTTCAAACATTTCTGGTATATGAATAACATGTTTTTCAATGGCAAAAATCAATGAATATTGTAAATGCACAAACAGTAATTTCTCCGCATTGCAAGGAGCAATTCTGAAATTTTTTGCTTTTTCCTGCTCCTCTTAGCATGATAAAGAAGATTCAAAGAGAGTGAGATTCCAGCTCCTTTCATTCAGTCAGTAGCTTCAATCATTTCTGGACGTTTTTCAATGGCAAAAATCAATGAATATTGTAAATGCACAAACTGTAATTTCTCCGCATTGCAAGGTGCAATTCTGAAATTTTTTGCTTTTTCCTGCTCCTCTTAGCATGATAAAGAAGATTCAAAGAGAGTGAGATGCCAGCTCCTTTCATTCAGTCAGTAGCTTCAATCATTTCTGGACGTTTTTCAATGGCAAAAATCAATGAATATTGTAAATGCACAAACAGTAATTTCTCCGCATTGCAAGGTGCAATTCTGAAATTTTTTGCTTTTTCCTGCTCCTCTTAGCATGATAAAGAAGATTCAAAGAGAGTGAGATGCCAGCTCCTTTCATTCAGTCAGTAGCTTCAAACATTTCTGGTATATGAATAACATGATGTTTTTCAATGGCAAAAATTAATGAATATTGTAAATGCACAAACAGTAATTTCTCGGCATTGCAAGGTGCAATTCTGAAATTTTTTGCTTTTTCCAGCTCCTCTTAGCATGATAAAGAAGATTCAAAGAGAGTGAGATGCCAGCTCCTTTCATTCAGTCAGTAGCTTCAATCATTTCTGGACGTTTTTCAATGGCAAAAATCAATGAATATTGTAAATGCACAAACAGTAATTTCTCCGCATTGCAAGGTGCAATTCTGAAATTTTTTGCTTTATCCTGCTCCTCTTAGCATGATAAAGAAGATTCAAAGAGAGTGAGGTGCCAGCTCCTTTCATTCAGTCAGTAGCTTCAAACATTTCTGGTATATGAATAACATGTTTTTCAATGGCAAAAATCAATGAATATTGTAAATGCACAAACAGTAATTTCTCCGCATTGCAAGGTGCAATTCTGAAATTTTTTGCTTTTTCCTGCTCCTCTTAGCATGATAAAGAAAATTCAAAGAGAGTGAGATGCCAGCTCCTTTCATTCAGTCAGTAGCTTCAATCATTTCTGGACGTTTTTTAATGGCAAAAATCAATGAATATTGTAAATGCACAAACAGTAATTTCTCCGCATTGCAAGGTGCAATTCTGAAATTTTTTGCTTTTTCCTGCTCCTCTTAGCATGATAAAGAAGATTCAAAGAGAGTGAGATGCCAGCTCCTTTCATTCAGTCAGTAGCTTCAATCATTTCTGGACGTTTTTCAATGGCAAAAATCAATGAATATTGTAAATGCACAAACTGTAATTTCTCCGCATTGTAAGGTGCAATTCTGAAATTTTTTGCTTTTTCCTGCTCCTCTTAGCATGATAAAGAAGATTCAAAGAGAGTGAGATGCCAGCTCCTTTCATTCAGTCAGTAGCTTCAATCATTTCTGGACGTTTTTCAATGGCAAAAATCAATGAATATTGTAAATGCACAAACTGTAATTTCTCCGCATTGTAAGGTGCAATTCTGAAATTTTTTGCTTTTTCCTGCTCCTCTTAGCATGATAAAGAAGATTCAAAGAGAGTGAGATGCCAGCTCCTTTCATTCAGTCAGTAGCTTCAATCATTTCTGGACGTTTTTCAATGGCAAAAATCAATGAATATTGTAAATGCACAAACAGTAATTTCTCCGCATTGCAAGGTGCAATTCTGAAATTTTTTGCTTTTTCCTGCTCCTCTTAGCATGATAAAGAAGATTCAAAGAGAGTGAGATGCCAGCTCCTTTCATTCAGTCAGTAGCTTCAAACATTTCTGGTATATGAATAACATGATGTTTTTCAATGGCAAAAATCAATGAATATTGTAAATGCACAAACAGTAATTTCTCCGCATTGCAAGGTGCAATTCTGAAATTTTTTGCTTTTTCCTGCTCCTCTTAGCATGATAAAGAAGATTCAAAGAGAGTGAGATGCCAGCTCCTTTCATTCAGTCAGTAGCTTCAAACATTTCTGGTATATGAATAACATGATGTTTTTCAATGGCAAAAATCAATGAATATTGTAAATGCACAAACAGTAATTTCTCCGCATTGCAAGGTGCAAGTCTGAAATTTTTTGCTTTTTCCTGCTCCTCTTAGCATGATAAAGAAGATTCAAAGAGAGTGAGATGCCAGCTACTTTCATTCAGTCAGTAGCTTCAATCATTTCTGGACGTTTTTCAATGGTAAAAATCAATGAATATTGTAAATGCACAAACAGTAATTTCTCCGCATTGCAAGGTGCAATTCTGAAATTTTTTGCTTTTTCCCGCTCCTCTTAGCATGATAAAGAAGATTCAAAGAGAGTGAGATGCCAGCTCCTTTCATTCAGTCAGTAGCTTCAATCATTTCTGGACGTTTTTCAATGGCAAAAATCAATGAATATTGTAAATGCACAAACAGTAATTTCTCCGCATTGCAAGGTGCAATTCTGAAATTTTTTGCTTTTTCCTGCTCCTCTTAGCATGATAAAGAAGATTCAAAGAGAGTGAGATGCCAGCTCCTTTCATTCAGTCAGTAGCTTCAATCATTTCTGGTAAATGAATAACATGATGTTTTTCAATGGCAAAAATCAATGAATTTTGTAAATGCACAAACAGTAATTTCTCCGCATTGCAAGGCGCAATTCTGAAATTGTTTGCTTTTTCCTGCTCCTCTTAGCATGATAAAGAAGATTCAAAGAGAGTGAGATGCCAGCTCCTTTCATTCAGTCAGTAGCTTCAATCATTTCTGGACGTTTTTCAATGGCAAAAATCAATGAATATTGTAAATGCACAAACAGTAATTTCTCCGCATTGCAAGGTGCAATTCTGAAATTTTTTGCTTTTTCCTGCTCCTCTTAGCATGATAAAGAAGATTCAAAGTGAGTGAGATGCCAGCTCCTTTCATTCAGTCAGTAGCTTCAATCATTTCTGGACGTTTTTCAATGGCAAAAATCAATGAATATTGTAAATGTACAAACAGTAATTTCTCCGCATTGCAAGGTGCAATTCTGAAATTTTTTGCTTTTTCCTGCTCCTCTTAGCATGATAAAGAAGATTCAAAGAGAGTGAGGTTCCAGCTCCTTTCATTCAGTCAGTAGCTTCAAACATTTCTGGTATATGAATAACATGTTTTTCAATGGCAAAAATCAATGAATATTGTAAATGCACAAAGAGTAATTTCTCCGCATTGCAAGGTGCAATTCTGAAATTTTTTGCTTTTTCCTGCTCCTCTTAACTTGATAAAGAAGATTCAAAGAGAGTGAGATGCCAGCTCCTTTCATTCAGTCAGTAGCTTCAATCATTTCTGGACGTTTTTCAATGGCAAAAATCAATGAATATTGTAAATGCACAAACTGTAATTTCTCCGCATTGTAAGGTGCAATTCTGAAATTTTTTGCTTTTTCCTGCTCCTCTTAGCATGATAAAGAAGATTCAAAGAGAGTGAGATGCCAGCTCCTTTCATTCAGTCAGTAGCTTCAATCATTTCTGGACGTTTTTCAATGGCAAAAATCAATGAATATTGTAAATGCACAAACAGTAATTTCTCCGCATTGCAAGGTGCAATTCTGAAATTTTTTGCTTTTTCCTGCTCCTCTTAGCATGATAAAGAAGATTCAAAGAGAGTGAGATGCCAGCTCCTTTCATTCAGTCAGTAGCTTCAAACATTTCTGGTATATGAATAACATGATGTTTTTCAATGGCAAAAATCAATGAATATTGTAAATGCACAAACAGTAATTTCTCCGCATTGCAAGGTGCAAGTCTGAAATTTTTTGCTTTTTCCTGCTCCTCTTAGCATGATAAAGAAGATTCAAAGAGAGTGAGATGCAAGCTACTTTCATTCAGTCAGTAGCTTCAATCATTTCTGGACGTTTTTCAATGGTAAAAATCAATGAATATTGTAAATGCACAAACAGTAATTTCTCCGCATTGCAAGGTGCAATTCTGAAATTTTTTGCTTTTTCCTGCTCCTCTTAGCATGATAAAGAAGATTCAAAGAGAGTGAGATGCCAGCTCCTTTCATTCAGTCAGTAGCTTCAATCATTTCTGGACGTTTTTCAATGGCAAAAATCAATGAATATTGTAAATGCACAAACAGTAATTTCTTCGCATTGCAAGGTGCAATTCTGAAATGTTTTGCTTTTTCCTGCTCCTCTTAGCATGATAAAGAAGATTCAAAGAGAGTGAGATGCCAGCTCCTTTCATTCAGTCAGTAGCTTCAATCATTTCTGGTAAATGAATAACATGATGTTTTTCAATGGCAAAAATCAATGAATTTTGTAAATGCACAAACAGTAATTTCTCCGCATTGCAAGGCGCAATTCTGAAATTTTTTGCTTTTTCCTGCTCCTCTTAGCATGATAAAGAAGATTCAAAGAGAGTGAGATGCCAGCTCCTTTCATTCAGTCAGTAGCTTCAATCATTTCTGGACGTTTTTCAATGGCAAAAATCAATGAATATTGTAAATGCACAAACAGTAATTTCTCCGCATTGCAAGGTGCAATTCTGAAATTTTTTGCTTTTTCCTGCTCCTCTTAGCATGATAAAGAAGATTCAAAGAGAGTGAGATGCCAGCTCCTTTCATTCAGTCAGTAGCTTCAATCATTTCTGGATGTTTTTCAATGGCAAAAGTCAATGAATATTTTAAATGCACAAACTGTAATTTCTTCGCATTGCAAGGTGCAATTCTGAAATTTTTTGCTTTTCCTGCTCCTCTTAGCATGATAAAGAAGATTCATAGAGAGTGAGATGCCAGCTCCTTTCATTCAGTCAGTAGCTTCAATCATTTCTGGACGTTTTTCAATGGCAAAAATCAATGAATATTGTAATTGCACAAACAGTAATTTCTCCGCATTGCAAGGTGCAATTCTGAAATTTTTTGCTTTTTCCTGCTCCTCTTAGCATGATAAAGAAGATTCAAAGAGAGTGAGATGCCAGCTCCTTTCATTCAGTCAGTAGCTTCAAACATTTCTGGTATATGAATAACATGATGTTTTTCAATGGCAAAAATCAATGAATATTGTAAATGCACAAACAGTAATTTCTCCGCATTGCAAGGTGCAATTCTGAAATTTTTTGCTTTTTCCTGCTCCTCTTAGCATGATAAAGAAGATTCAAAGAGAGTGAGATGCCAGCTCCTTTCATTCAGTCAGTAGCTTCAATCATTTCTGGACGTTTTTCAATGGCAAAAATCAATGAATATTGTAAATGCACAAACAGTAATTTCTCCGCATTGCAAGGTGCAATTCTGAAATTTTTTGCTTTTTCCCGCTCCTCTTAGCATGATAAAGAAGATTCAAAGAGAGTGAGATGCCAGCTCCTTTCATTCAGTCAGTAGCTTCAATCATTTCTGGACGTTTTTCAATGGCAAAAATCAATGAATATTGTAAATGCACAAACTGTAATTTCTCCGCATTGTAAGGTGCAATTCTGAAATTTTTTGCTTTTTCCTGCTCCTCTTAGCATGATAAAGAAGATTCAAAGAGAGTGAGATGCCAGCTCCTTTCATTCAGTCAGTAGCTTCAATCATTTCTGGACGTTTTTCAATGGCAAAAATCAATGAATATTGTAAATGCACAAACAGTAATTTCTCCGCATTGCAAGGTGCAATTCTGAAATTTTTTGCTTTTTCCTGCTCCTCTTAGCATGATAAAGAAGATTCAAAGAGAGTGAGATGCCAGCTCCTTTCATTCAGTCAGTAGCTTCAAACATTTCTGGTATATGAATAACATGATGTTTTTCAATGGCAAAAATCAATGAATATTGTAAATGCACAAACAGTAATTTCTCCGCATTGCAAGGTGCAAGTCTGAAATTTTTTGCTTTTTCCTGCTCCTCTTAGCATGATAAAGAAGATTCAAAGAGAGTGAGATGCCAGCTACTTTCATTCAGTCAGTAGCTTCAATCATTTCTGGACGTTTTTCAATGGTAAAAATCAATGAATATTGTAAATGCACAAACAGTAATTTCTCCGCATTGCAAGGTGCAATTCTGAAATTTTTTGCTTTTTCCTGCTCCTCTTAGCATGATAAAGAAGATTCAAAGAGAGTGAGATGCCAGCTCCTTTCATTCAGTCAGTAGCTTCAATCATTTCTGGACGTTTTTCAATGGCAAAAATCAATGAATATTGTAAATGCACAAACAGTAATTTCTCCGCATTGCAAGGTGCAATTCTGAAATTTTTTGCTTTTTCCTGCTCCTCTTAGCATGATAAAGAAGTTTCAAAGAGAGTGAGATGCCAGCTCCTTTCATTCAGTCAGTAGCTTCAATCATTTCTGGTAAATGAATAACATGATGTTTTTCAATGGCAAAAATCAATGAATTTTGTAAATGCACAAACACTAATTTCTCCGCATTGCAAGGCGCAATTCTGAAATTTTTTGCTTTTTCCTGCTCCTCTTAGCATGATAAAGAAGATTCAAAGAGAGTGAGATGCCAGCTCCTTTCATTCAGTCAGTAGCTTCAATCATTTCTGAACGTTTTTCAATGGCAAAAATCAATGAATATTGTAAATGCACAAACAGTAATTTCTCCGCATTGCAAGGTGCAATTCTGAAATTTTTTGCTTTTTCCTGCTCCTCTTAGCATGATAAAGAAGATTCAAAGAGAGTGAGATGCCAGCTCCTTTCATTCAGTCAGTAGCTTCAATCATTTCTGGACGTTTTTCAATGGCAAAAATCAATGAATATTGTAAATGCACAAACAGTAATTTCTCCGCATTGCAAGGTGCAATTCTGAAATTTTTTGCTTTTTCCTGCTCCTCTTAGCATGATAAAGAAGATTCAAAGAGAGTGAGGTGCCAGCTCCTTTCATTCAGTCAGTAGCTTCAAACATTTCTGGTATATGAATAACATGTTTTTCAATGGCAAAAATCAATGAATATTGTAAATGCACAAACAGTAATTTCTCCGCATTGCAAGGAGCAATTCTGAAATTTTTTGCTTTTTCCTGCTCCTCTTAGCATGATAAAGAAGATTCAAAGAGAGTGAGATGCCAGCTCCTTTCATTCAGTCAGTAGCTTCAATCATTTCTGGACGTTTTTCAATGGCAAAAATCAATGAATATTGTAAATGCACAAACAGTAATTTCTCCGCATTGCAATGTGCAATTCTGAAATTTTTTGCTTTTTCCTGCTCCTCTTAGCATGATAAAGAAGATTCAGAGAGTGAGATGCCAGCTCCTTTCATTCAGTCAGTAGCTTCAATCATTTCTGGACGTTTTTCAATGGCAAAAATCAATGAATATTGTAAATGTACAAACAGTAATTTCTCCGCATTGCAAGGTGCAATTCTGAAATTTTTTGCTTTTTCCTGCTCCTCTTAGCATGATAAAGAAGATTCAAAGAGAGTGAGGTTCCAGCTCCTTTCATTCAGTCAGTAGCTTCAAACATTTCTGGTATATGAATAACATGTTTTTCAATGGCAAAAATCAATGAATATTGTAAATGCACAAAGACTAATTTCTCCGCATTGCAAGGTGCAATTCTGAAATTTTTTGCTTTTTCCTGCTCCTCTTAACTTGATAAAGAAGATTCAAAGAGAGTGAGATGCCAGCTCCTTTCATTCAGTCAGTAGCTTCAATCATTTCTGGTAAATGAATAACATGATGTTTTTCAATGGCAAAAATCAATGAATTTTGTAAATGCACAAACAGTAATTTCTCCGCATTGCAAGGCGCAATTCTGAAATTTTTTGCTTTTTCCTGCTCCTCTTAGCATGATAAAGAAGATTCAAAGAGAGTGAGATGCCAGCTCCTTTCATTCAGTCAGTAGCTTCAATCATTTCTGGACGTTTTTCAATGGCAAAAATCAATGAATATTGTAAATGCACAAACAGTAATTTCTCCGCATTGCAAGGTGCAATTCTGAAATTTTTTGCTTTTTCCTGCTCCTCTTAGCATGATAAAGAAGATTCAAAGAGAGTGAGATGCCAGCTCCTTTCATTCAGTCAGTAGCTTCAATCATTTCTGGATGTTTTTCAATGGCAAAAGTCAATGAATATTTTAAATGCACAAACTGTAATTTCTTCGCATTGCAAGGTGCAATTCTGAAATTTTTTGCTTTTCCTGCTCCTCTTAGCATGATAAAGAAGATTCATAGAGAGTGAGATGCCAGCTCCTTTCATTCAGTCAGTAGCTTCAATCATTTCTGGACGTTTTTCAATGGCAAAAATCAATGAATATTGTAATTGCACAAACAGTAATTTCTCCGCATTGCAAGGTGCAATTCTGAAATTTTTTGCTTTTTCCTGCTCCTCTTAGCATGATAAAGAAGATTCAAAGAGAGTGAGATGCCAGCTCCTTTCATTCAGTCAGTAGCTTCAAACATTTCTGGTATATGAATAACATGATGTTTTTCAATGGCAAAAATCAATGAATATTGTAAATGCACAAACAGTAATTTCTCCGCATTGCAAGGTGCAATTCTGAAATTTTTTGCTTTTTCCTGCTCCACTTAGCATGATAAAGAAGATTCAAAGAGAGTGAGATGCCAGCTCCTTTCATTCAGTCAGTAGCTTCAATCATTTCTGGACGTTTTTCAATGGCAAAAATCAATGAATATTGTAAATGCACAAACAGTAATTTCTCCGCATTGCAAGGTGCAATTCTGAAATTTTTTGCTTTTTCCCGCTCCTCTTAGCATGATAAAGAAGATTCAAAGAGAGTGAGATGCCAGCTCCTTTCATTCAGTCAGTAGCTTCAATCATTTCTGGACGTTTTTCAATGGCAAAAATCAATGAATATTGTAAATGCACAAACTGTAATTTCTCCGCATTGTAAGGTGCAATTCTGAAATTTTTTGCTTTTTCCTGCTCCTCTTAGCATGATAAAGAAGATTCAAAGAGAGTGAGATGCCAGCTCCTTTCATTCAGTCAGTAGCTTCAATCATTTCTGGACGTTTTTCAATGGCAAAAATCAATGAATATTGTAAATGCACAAACAGTAATTTCTCCGCATTGCAAGGTGCAATTCTGAAATTTTTTGCTTTTTCCTGCTCCTCTTAGCATGATAAAGAAGATTCAAAGAGAGTGAGATGCCAGCTCCTTTCATTCAGTCAGTAGCTTCAAACATTTCTGGTATATGAATAACATGATGTTTTTCAATGGCAAAAATCAATGAATATTGTAAATGCACAAACAGTAATTTCTCCGCATTGCAAGGTGCAAGTCTGAAATTTTTTGCTTTTTCCTGCTCCTCTTAGCATGATAAAGAAGATTCAAAGAGAGTGAGATGCCAGCTACTTTCATTCAGTCAGTAGCTTCAATCATTTCTGGACGTTTTTCAATGGTAAAAATCAATGAATATTGTAAATGCACAAACAGTAATTTCTCCGCATTGCAAGGTGCAATTCTGAAATTTTTTGCTTTTTCCTGCTCCTCTTAGCATGATAAAGAAGATTCAAAGAGAGTGAGATGCCAGCTCCTTTCATTCAGTCAGTAGCTTCAATCATTTCTGGACGTTTTTCAATGGCAAAAATCAATGAATATTGTAAATGCACAAACAGTAATTTCTCCGCATTGCAAGGTGCAATTCTGAAATTTTTTGCTTTTTCCTGCTCCTCTTAGCATGATAAAGAAGTTTCAAAGAGAGTGAGATGCCAGCTCCTTTCATTCAGTCAGTAGCTTCAATCATTTCTGGTAAATGAATAACATGATGTTTTTCAATGGCAAAAATCAATGAATTTTGTAAATGCACAAACACTAATTTCTCCGCATTGCAAGGCGCAATTCTGAAATTTTTTGCTTTTTCCTGCTCCTCTTAGCATGATAAAGAAGATTCAAAGAGAGTGAGATGCCAGCTCCTTTCATTCAGTCAGTAGCTTCAATCATTTCTGAACGTTTTTCAATGGCAAAAATCAATGAATATTGTAAATGCACAAACAGTAATTTCTCCGCATTGCAAGGTGCAATTCTGAAATTTTTTGCTTTTTCCTGCTCCTCTTAGCATGATAAAGAAGATTCAAAGAGAGTGAGATGCCAGCTCCTTTCATTCAGTCAGTAGCTTCAATCATTTCTGGACGTTTTTCAATGGCAAAAATCAATGAATATTGTAAATGCACAAACAGTAATTTCTCCGCATTGCAAGGTGCAATTCTGAAATTTTTTGCTTTTTCCTGCTCCTCTTAGCATGATAAAGAAGATTCAAAGAGAGTGAGGTGCCAGCTCCTTTCATTCAGTCAGTAGCTTCAAACATTTCTGGTATATGAATAACATGTTTTTCAATGGCAAAAATCAATGAATATTGTAAATGCACAAACAGTAATTTCTCCGCATTGCAAGGTGCAATTCTGAAATTTTTTGCTTTTTCCTGCTCCTCTTAGCATGATAAAGAAGTTTCAAAGAGAGTGAGATGCCAGCTCCTTTCATTCAGTCAGTAGCTTCAAACATTTCTGGTATATGAATAACATGATGTTTTTCAATGGCAAAAATCAATGAATATTGTAAATGCACAAACAGTAATTTCTCCGCATTGCAAGGTGAAATTCTGAAATTTTTTGTTTTTTCCTGCTCCTCTTAGCATGATAAAGAAGATTCAAAGAGAGTGAGATGCCAGCTCCTTTCATTCAGTCAGTAGCTTCAAACATTTCTGGTATATGAATAACATGATGTTTTTCAATGGCAAAAATCAATGAATATTGTAAATGCACAAACAGTAATTTCTCCGCATTGCAAGGTGCAATTCTGAAATTTTTTGCTTTTTCCTGCTCCTCTTAGCATGTTAAAGAAGATTCAAAGAGAGTGAGATGCCAGCTCCTTTCGTTCAGTCAGTAGCCTCAATCATTTCTGGACGTTTTTCAATGGTAAAAATCAATGAATATTGTAAATGCACAAACAGTAATTTCTCCGCATTGCAAGGTGCAATTCTGAAATTTTTTGCTTTTTCCTGCTCCTCTTAGCATGATAAAGAAGATTCAAAGAGAGTGAGATGCCAGCTCCTTTCATTCAGTCAGTAGCTTCAAACATTTCTGGTATATGAATAACATGATGTTTTTCAATGGCAAAAATCAATGAATATTGTAAATGCACAAACAGTAATTTCTCCGCATTGCAAGGTGCAATTCTGAAATTTTTTGCTTTTTCCTGCTCCTCTTAGCATGATAAAGAAGATTCAAAGAGAGTGAGATGCCAGCTCCTTTCATTCAGTCAGTAGCTTCAATCATTTCTGGTATATGAATAACATGATGTTTTTCAATGGCAAAAATCAATGAATATTGTAAATGCACAAACAGTAATTTCTCCGCATTGCAAGGTGCAATTCTGAAATTTTTTGCTTTTTCCTGCTCCTCTTAGCATGATAAAGAAGATTCAAAGAGAGTGAGATGCCAGCTCCTTTCATTCAGTCAGTAGCTTCAATAATTTCTGGACGTTTTTCAATGGCAAAAATCAATGAATATTGTAAATGCACAAACAGTAATTTCTCCGCATTGCAAGGTGCAATTCTGAAATTTTTTGCTTTTTCCTGCTCCTCTTAGCATGATAAAGAAGATTCAAAGAGAGTGAGATGCCAGCTCCTTTCATTCAGTCAGTAGCTTCAATAATTTCTGGACGTTTTTCAATGGCAAAAATCAATGAATATTGTAAATGCACAAACAGTAATTTCTCCGCATTGCAAGGTGCAATTCTGAAATTTTTTGCTTTTTCCTGCTCCTCTTAGCATGATAAACATGATTCAAAGAGAGTGAGATGCCAGCTCCTTTCATTCAGTCAGTAGCTTCAATCATTTCTGGACGTTTTTCAATGGCAAAAATCAATGAATATTGTAAATGCACAAACAGTAATTTCTCCGCATTGCAAGGTGCAATTATGAAATTTTTTGCTTTTTCCTGCTCCTCTTAGCATGATAAAGAAGATTCAAAGAGAGTGAGATGCCAGCTCCTTTCATTCAGTCAGTAGCTTCAAACATTTCTGGTATATGAATAACATGATGTTTTTCAATGGCAAAAATCAATGAATATTGTAAATGCACAAACAGTAATTTCTCCGCATTGCAAGGTGCAATTCTGAAATTTTTTGCTTTTTCCTGCTCCTCTTAGCATGATAAAGAAGATTCAAAGAGAGTGAGATGCCAGCTCCTTTCATTCAGTCAGTAGCTTCAATCATTTCTGGATGTTTTTCAATGGCAAAAATCAATGAATATTGTAAATGCACAAACAGTAATTTCTCCGCATTGCAAGGTGCAATTCTGAAATTTTTTGCTTTTTCCTGCTCCTCTTAGCATGATAAACAAGATTCAAAGAGAGTGAGATGCCAGCTCCTTTCATTCAGTCAGTAGCTTCAATCATTTCTGGACGTTTTTCAATGGCAAAAATCAATGAATATTGTAAATGCACAAACAGTAATTTCTCCGCATTGCAAGGTGCAATTCTGAAATTTTTTGCTTTTTCCTGCTCCTCTTAGCATGATAAAGAAGATTCAAAGAGAGTGAGATGCCAGCTCCTTTCATTCAGTCAGTAGCTTCAAACATTTCTGGTATATGAATAACATGATGTTTTTCAATGGCAAAAATCAATGAATATTGTAAATGCACAAACAGTAATTTCTCCGCATTGCAAGGTGCAATTCTGAAATTTTTTGCTTTTTCCTGCTCCTCTTAGCATGATAAAGAAGATTCAAAGAGAGTGAGATGCCAGCTCCTTTCATTCAGTCAGTAGCTTCAATCATTTCTGGATGTTTTTCAATGGCAAAAATCAATGAATATTGTAAATGCACAAACAGTAATTTCTCCGCATTGCAAGGTGCAATTCTGAAATTTTTTGCTTTTTCCTGCTCCTCTTAGCATGATAAACAAGATTCAAAGAGAGTGAGATGCCAGCTCCTTTCATTCAGTCAGTAGCTTCAATCATTTCTGGACGTTTTTCAATGGCAAAAATCAATGAATATTGTAAATGCACAAACAGTAATTTCTCCGCATTGCAAGGTGCAATTCTGAAATTTTTTGCTTTTTCCTGCTCCTCTTAGCATGATAAAGAAGATTCAAAGAGAGTGAGATGCCAGCTCCTTTCATTCAGTCAGTAGCTTCAAACATTTCTGGTATATGAATAACATGATGTTTTTCAATGGCAAAAATCAATGAATATTGTAAATGCACAAACAGTAATTTCTCCGCATTGCAAGGTGCAAGTCTGAAATTTTTTGCTTTTTCCTGCTCCTCTTAGCATGATAAAGAAGATTCAAAGAGAGTGAGATGCCAGCTACTTTCATTCAGTCAGTAGCTTCAATCATTTCTGGACGTTTTTCAATGGTAAAAATCAATGAATATTGTAAATGCACAAACAGTAATTTCTCCACATTGCAAGGTGCAATTCTGAAATTTTTTGCTTTTTCCTGCTCCTCTTAGCATGATAAAGAAGATTCAAAGAGAGTGAGATGCCAGCTCCTTTCATTCAGTCAGTAGCTTCAAACATTTCTGGTATATGAATAACATGATGTTTTTCAATGGCAAAAATCAATGAATATTGTAAATGCACAAACAGTAATTTCTCCGCATTGCAAGGTGCAATTCTGAAATTTTTTGCTTTTTCCTGCTCCTCTTAGCATGATAAAGAAGATTCAAAGAGAGTGAGATGCCAGCTCCTTTCATTCAGTCAGTAGCTTCAATCATTTCTGGATGTTTTTCAATGGCAAAAATCAATGAATATTGTAAATGCACAAACTGTAATTTCTCCGCATTGCAAGGTGCAATTCTGAAATTTTTTGCTTTTTCCTGCTCCTCTTAGCATAATAAAGAAGATTCAAAGAGAGTGAGATGCCAGCTCCTTTCATTCAGTCAGTAGCTTCAATCATTTCTGGACGTTTTTCAATGGCAAAAATCAATGAATATTGTAAATGCACAAACAGTAATTTCTCCGCATTGCAAGGTGCAATTCTGAAATTTTTTGCTTTTTCCTGCTCCTCTTAGCATGATAAAGAAGATTCAAAGAGAGTGAGATGCCAGCTCCTTTCATTCAGTCAGTACCTTCAATCATTTCTGGACGTTTTTCAATGGCAAAAATCAATGAATATTGTAAATGCACAAACAGTAATTTCTCCGCATTGCAAGGTGCAATTCTGAAATTTTTTGCTTTTTCCCGCTCCTCAGCATGATAAAGATTCAAAGAGAGTGAGGTGCCAGCTCCTTTCATTCAGTCAGTAGCTTCAAACATTTCTGGTATATGAATAACATGTTTTTCAATGGCAAAAATCAATGAATATTGTAAATGCACAAACAGTAATTTCTCCGCATTGCAAGGTGCAATTCTGAAATTTTTTGCTTTTTCCTGCTCCTCTTAGCATGATAAAGAAGATTCAAAGAGAGTGAGATGCCAGCTCCTTTCATTCAGTCAGTAGCTTCAAACATTTCTGGTATATGAATAACATGATGTTTTTCAATGGCAAAAATCAATGAATATTGTAAATGCACAAACAGTAATTTCTCCGCATTGCAAGGTGCAATTCTGAAATTTTTTGCTTTTTCCTGCTCCTCTTAGCATGATAAAGAAGATTCAAAGAGAGTGAGATGCCAGCTCCTTTCATTCAGTCAGTAGCTTCAATCATTTCTGGATGTTTTTCAATGGCAAAAATCAATGAATATTGTAAATGCACAAACTGTAATTTCTCCGCATTGCAAGGTGCAATTCTGAAATTTTTTGCTTTTTCCTGCTCCTCTTAGCATGATAAAGAAGATTCAAAGAGAGTGAGATGCCAGCTCCTTTCATTCAGTCAGTAGCTTCAATCATTTCTGGACGTTTTTCAATGGCAAAAATCAATGAATATTGTAAATGCACAAACAGTAATTTCTCCGCATTGCAAGGTGCAATTCTGAAATTTTTTGCTTTTTCCTGCTCCTCTTAGCATGATAAAGAAGATTCAAAGAGAGTGAGATGCCAGCTCCTTTCATTCAGTCAGTACCTTCAATCATTTCTGGACGTTTTTCAATGGCAAAAATCAATGAAAATTGTAAGTGCACAAACAGTAATTTCTCCGCATTGCAAGGTGCGATTCTGAAATTTTTTGCTTTTTCCTGCTCCTCTTAGCATGATAAAGAAGATTCAAAGAGAGTGAGATGCCAGCTCCTTTCATTCAGTCAGTAGCTTCAAACATTTCTGGTATATGAATAACATGATGTTTTTCAATGGCAAAAATCAATGAATATTGTAAATGCACAAACAGTAATTTCTCCGCATTGCAAGGTGCAAGTCTGAAATTTTTTGCTTTTTCCTGCTCCTCTTAGCATGATAAAGAAGATTCAAAGAGAGTGAGATGCCAGCTACTTTCATTCAGTCAGTAGCTTCAATCATTTCTGGACCTTTTTCAATGGTAAAAATCAATGAATATTGTAAATGCACAAACAGTAATTTCTCCACATTGCAAGGTGCAATTCTGAAATTTTTTGCTTTTTCCTGCTCCTCTTAGCATGATAAAGAAGATTCAAAGAGAGTGAGATGCCAGCTCCTTTCATTCAGTCAGTAGCTTCAAACATTTCTGGTATATGAATAACATGATGTTTTTCAATGGCAAAAATCAATGAATATTGTAAATGCACAAACAGTAATTTCTCCGCATTGCAAGGTGCAATTCTGAAATTTTTTGCTTTTTCCTGCTCCTCTTAGCATGATAAAGAAGATTCAAAGAGAGTGAGATGCCAGCTCCTTTCATTCAGTCAGTAGCTTCAAACATTTCTGGTATATGAATAACATGATGTTTTTCAATGGCAAAAATCAATGAATATTGTAAATGCACAAACAGTAATTTCTCCGCATTGCAAGGTGCAATTCTGAAATTTTTTGCTTTTTCCTGCTCCTCTTAGCATGATAAAGAAGATTCAAAGAGAGTGAGATGCCAGCTCCTTTCATTCAGTCAGTAGCTTCAATCATTTCTGGATGTTTTTCAATGGCAAAAATCAATGAATATTGTAAATGCACAAACAGTAATTTCTCCGCATTGCAAGGTGCAATTCTGAAATTTTTTGCTTTTTCCTGCTCCTCTTAGCATGATAAAGAAGATTCAAAGAGAGTGAGATGTCAGCTCCTTTCATTCAGTCAGTAGCTTCAAACATTTCTGGTATATGAATAACATGATGTTTTTCAATGGCAAAAATCAATGAATTTTGTAAATGCACAAACAGTAATTTCTCCGCATTGCAAGGTGCAATTCTGAAATTTTTTGCTTTTTCCTGCTCCTCTTAGCATGATAAAGAAGATTCAAAGAGAGTGAGATGCCAGCTCCTTTCATTCAGTCAGTAGCTTCAATCATTTCTGGATGTTTTTCAATGGCAAAAATCAATGAATATTGTAAATGCACAAACAGTAATTTCTCCGCATTGCAAGGTGCAATTCTGAAATTTTTTGCTTTTTCCTGCTCCTCTTAGCATGATAAACAAGATTCAAAGAGAGTGAGATGCCAGCTCCTTTCATTCAGTCAGTAGCTTCAATCATTTCTGGACGTTTTTCAATGGCAAAAATCAATGAATATTGTAAATGCACAAACAGTAATTTCTCCGCATTGCAAGGTGCAATTCTGAAATTTTTTGCTTTTTCCTGCTCCTCTTAGCATGATAAAGAAGATTCAAAGAGAGTGAGATGCCAGCTCCTTTCATTCAGTCAGTAGCTTCAAACATTTCTGGTATATGAATAACATGATGTTTTTCAATGGCAAAAATCATTGAATATTGTAAATGCACAAACAGTAATTTCTCCGCATTGCAAGGTGCAAGTCTGAAATTTTTTGCTTTTTCCTGCTCCTCTTAGCATGATAAAGAAGATTCAAAGAGAGTGAGATGCCAGCTACTTTCATTCAGTCAGTAGCTTCAATCATTTCTGGACGTTTTTCAATGGTAAAAATCAATGAATATTGTAAATGCACAAACAGTAATTTCTCCACATTGCAAGGTGCAATTCTGAAATTTTTTGCTTTTTCCTGCTCCTCTTAGCATGATAAAGAAGATTCAAAGAGAGTGAGATGCCAGCTCCTTTCATTCAGTCAGTAGCTTCAAACATTTCTGGTATATGAATAACATGATGTTTTTCAATGGCAAAAATCAATGAATATTGTAAATGCACAAACAGTAATTTCTCCGCATTGCAAGGTGCAATTCTGAAATTTTTTGCTTTTTCCTGCTCCTCTTAGCATGATAAACAAGATTCAAAGAGAGTGAGATGCCAGCTCCTTTCATTCAGTCAGTAGCTTCAATCATTTCTGGGCGTTTTTCAATGGCAAAAATCAATGAATATTGTAAATGCACAAACAGTAATTTCTCCGCATTGCAAGGTGCAATTCTGAAATTTTTTGCTTTTTCCTGCTCCTCTTAGCATGATAAAGAAGATTCAAAGAGAGTGAGATGCCAGCTCCTTTCATTCAGTCAGTAGCTTCAAACATTTCTGGTATATGAATAACATGATGTTTTTCAATGGCAAAAATCAATGAATATTGTAAATGCACAAACAGTAATTTCTCCGCATTGCAAGGTGCAAGTCTGAAATTTTTTGCTTTTTCCTGCTCCTCTTAGCATGATAAAGAAGATTCAAAGAGAGTGAGATGCCAGCTACTTTCATTCAGTCAGTAGCTTCAATCATTTCTGGACGTTTTTCAATGGTAAAAATCAATGAATATTGTAAATGCACAAACAGTAATTTCTCCACATTGCAAGGTGCAATTCTGAAATTTTTTGCTTTTTCCTGCTCCTCTTAGCATGATAAAGAAGATTCAAAGAGAGTGAGATGCCAGCTCCTTTCATTCAGTCAGTAGCTTCAAACATTTCTGGTATATGAATAACATGATGTTTTTCAATGGCAAAAATCAATGAATATTGTAAATGCACAAACAGTAATTTCTCCGCATTGCAAGGTGCAATTCTGAAATTTTTTGCTTTTTCCTGCTCCTCTTAGCATGATAAAGAAGATTCAAAGAGAGTGAGATGCCAGCTCCTTTCATTCAGTCAGTAGCTTCAATCATTTCTGGATGTTTTTCAATGGCAAAAATCAATGAATATTGTAAATGCACAAACTGTAATTTCTCCGCATTGCAAGGTGCAATTCTGAAATTTTTTGCTTTTTCCTGCTCCTCTTAGCATAATAAAGAAGTTTCAAAGAGAGTGAGATGCCAGCTCCTTTCATTCAGTCAGTAGCTTCAATCATTTCTGGACGTTTTTCAATGGCAAAAATCAATGAATATTGTAAATGCACAAACAGTAATTTCTCCGCATTGCAAGGTGCAATTCTGAAATTTTTTGCTTTTTCCTGCTCCTCTTAGCATGATAAAGAAGATTCAAAGAGAGTGAGATGCCAGCTCCTTTCATTCAGTCAGTACCTTCAATCATTTCTGGACGTTTTTCAATGGCAAAAATCAATGAATATTGTAAATGCACAAACAGTAATTTCTCCGCATTGCAAGGTGCAATTCTGAAATTTTTTGCTTTTTCCCGCTCCTCTTAGCATGATAAAGATTCAAAGAGAGTGAGGTGCCAGCTCCTTTCATTCAGTCAGTAGCTTCAAACATTTCTGGTATATGAATAACATGTTTTTCAATGGCAAAAATCAATGAATATTGTAAATGCACAAACAGTAATTTCTCCGCATTGCAAGGTGCAATTCTGAAATTTTTTGCTTTTTCCTGCTCCTCTTAGCATGATAAAGAAGATTCAAAGAGAGTGAGATGCCAGCTCCTTTCATTCAGTCAGTAGCTTCAAACATTTCTGGTATATGAATAACATGATGTTTTTCAATGGCAAAAATCAATGAATATTGTAAATGCACAAACAGTAATTTCTCCGCATTGCAAGGTGCAAGTCTGAAATTTTTTGCTTTTTCCTGCTCCTCTTAGCATGATAAAGAAGATTCAAAGAGAGTGAGATGCCAGCTACTTTCATTCAGTCAGTAGCTTCAATCATTTCTGGACCTTTTTCAATGGTAAAAATCAATGAATATTGTAAATGCACAAACAGTAATTTCTCCACATTGCAAGGTGCAATTCTGAAATTTTTTGCTTTTTCCTGCTCCTCTTAGCATGATAAAGAAGATTCAAAGAGAGTGAGATGCCAGCTCCTTTCATTCAGTCAGTAGCTTCAAACATTTCTGGTATATGAATAACATGATGTTTTTCAATGGCAAAAATCAATGAATATTGTAAATGCACAAACAGTAATTTCTCCGCATTGCAAGGTGCAATTCTGAAATTTTTTGCTTTTTCCTGCTCCTCTTAGCATGATAAAGAAGATTCAAAGAGAGTGAGATGCCAGCTCCTTTCATTCAGTCAGTAGCTTCAAACATTTCTGGTATATGAATAACATGATGTTTTTCAATGGCAAAAATCAATGAATATTGTAAATGCACAAACAGTAATTTCTCCGCATTGCAAGGTGCAATTCTGAAATTTTTTGCTTTTTCCTGCTCCTCTTAGCATGATAAAGAAGATTCAAAGAGAGTGAGATGCCAGCTCCTTTCATTCAGTCAGTAGCTTCAATCATTTCTGGATGTTTTTCAATGGCAAAAATCAATGAATATTGTAAATGCACAAACAGTAATTTCTCCGCATTGCAAGGTGCAATTCTGAAATTTTTTGCTTTTTCCTGCTCCTCTTAGCATGATAAAGAAGATTCAAAGAGAGTGAGATGTCAGCTCCTTTCATTCAGTCAGTAGCTTCAAACATTTCTGGTATATGAATAACATGATGTTTTTCAATGGCAAAAATCAATGAATTTTGTAAATGCACAAACAGTAATTTCTCCGCATTGCAAGGTGCAATTCTGAAATTTTTTGCTTTTTCCTGCTCCTCTTAGCATGATAAAGAAGATTCAAAGAGAGTGAGATGCCAGTTCCTTTCATTCAGTCAGTAGCTTCAATCATTTCTGGACGTTTTTCAATGGCAAAAATCAATGAATATTGTAAATGCACAAACAGTAATTTCTCCGCATTGCAAGGTGCAATTCTGAAACTTTTTGCTTTTTCCTGCTCCTCTTAGCATGATAAAGAAGATTCAAAGAGAGTGAGATGCCAGCTCCTTTCATTCAGTCAGTATCTTCAATCATTTCTGGTATATGAATAACATGATGTTTTTCAATGGCAAAAATCAATGAATATTGTAAATGCACAAACAGTAATTTCTCCGCATTGCAAGGTGCAATTCTGAAATTTTTTGCTTTTTCCTGCTCCTCTTAGCATGATAAAGAAGATTCAAAGAGAGTGAGATGCCAGCTCCTTTCATTCAGTCAGTAGCTTCAATCATTTCTGGACGTTTTTCAAAGGCAAAAATCAATGAATATTGTAAATGCACAAACAGTAATTTCTCCGCATTGCAAGGTGCAATTATGAAATTTTTTGCTTTTTCCTGCTCCTCTTAGCATGATAAACAAGATTCAAAGAGAGTGAGATGCCAGCTCCTTTCATTCAGTCAGTAGCTTCAATCATTTCTGGACGTTTTTCAATGGCAAAAATCAATGAATATTGTAAATGCACAAACAGTAATTTCTCCGCATTGCAAGGTGCAATTCTGAAATTTTTTGCTTTTTCCTGCTCCTCTTAGCATGATAAAGAAGATTCAAAGAGAGTGAGATGCCAGCTCCTTTCATTCAGTCAGTAGCTTCAAACATTTCTGGTATATGAATAACATGATGTTTTTCAATGGCAAAAATCAATGAATATTGTAAATGCACAAACAGTAATTTCTCCGCATTGCAAGGTGCAAGTCTGAAATTTTTTGCTTTTTCCTGCTCCTCTTAGCATGATAAAGAAGATACAAAGAGAATGAGATGCCAGCTACTTTCATTCAGTCAGTAGCTTCAATCATTTCTGGATGTTTTTCAATGGTAAAAATCAATGAATATTGTAAATGCACAAACAGTAATTTCTCCACATTGCAAGGTGCAATTCTGAAATTTTTTGCTTTTTCCTGCTCCTCTTAGCATGATAAAGAAGATTCAAAGAGAGTGAGATGCCAGCTCCTTTCATTCAGTCAGTAGCTTCAAACATTTCTGGTATATGAATAACATGATGTTTTTCAATGGCAAAAATCAATGAATATTGTAAATGCACAAACATTAATTTCTCCGCATTGCAAGGTGCAATTCTGAAATTTTTTGCTTTTTCCTGCTCCTCTTAGCATGATAAAGAAGATTCAAAGAGAGTGAGATGCCAGCTCCTTTCATTCAGTCAGTAGCTTCAAACATTTCTGGTATATGAATAACATGATGTTTTTCAATGGCAAAAATCAATGAATATTGTAAATGCACAAACAGTAATTTCTCCGCATTGCAAGGTGCAATTCTGAAATTTTTTGCTTTTTCCTGCTCCTCTTAGCATGATAAAGAAGATTCAAAGAGAGTGAGATGCCAGCTCCTTTCATTCAGTCAGTAGCTTCAATCATTTCTGGATGTTTTTCAATGGCAAAAATCAATGAATATTGTAAATGCACAAACAGTAATTTCTCCGCATTGCAAGGTGCAATTCTGAAATTTTTTGCTTTTTCCTGCTCCTCTTAGCATGATAAAGAAGATTCAAAGAGAGTGAGATGTCAGCTCCTTTCATTCAGTCAGTAGCTTCAAACATTTCTGGTATATGAATAACATGATGTTTTTCAATGGCAAAAATCAATGAATTTTGTAAATGCACAAACAGTAATTTCTCCGCATTGCAAGGTGCAATTCTGAAATTTTTTGCTTTTTCCTGCTCCTCTTAGCATGATAAAGAAGATTCAAAGAGAGTGAGATGCCAGTTCCTTTCATTCAGTCAGTAGCTTCAATCATTTCTGGACGTTTTTCAATGGCAAAAATCAATGAATATTGTAAATGCACAAACAGTAATTTCTCCGCATTGCAAGGTGCAATTCTGAAATTTTTTGCTTTTTCCTGCTCCTCTTAGCATGATAAAGAAGATTCAAAGAGAGTGAGATGCCAGCTCCTTTCATTCAGTCAGTATCTTCAATCATTTCTGGTATATGAATAACATGATGTTTTTCAATGGCAAAAATCAATGAATATTGTAAATGCACAAACAGTAATTTCTCCGCATTGCAAGGTGCAATTCTGAAATTTTTTGCTTTTTCCTGCTCCTCTTAGCATGATAAAGAAGATTCAAAGAGAGTGAGATGCCAGCTCCTTTCATTCAGTCAGTAGCTTCAATCATTTCTGGACGTTTTTCAATGGCAAAAATCAATGAATATTGTAAATGCACAAACAGTAATTTCTCCGCATTGCAAGGTGCAATTCTGAAATTTTTTGCTTTTTCCTGCTCCTCTTAGCATGATAAACAAGATTCAAAGAGAGTGAGATGCCAGCTCCTTTCATTCAGTCAGTAGCTTCAATCATTTCTGGACGTTTTTCAATGGCAAAAATCAATGAATATTGTAAATGCACAAACAGTAATTTCTCCGCATTGCAAGGTGCAATTCTGAAATTTTTTGCTTTTTCCTGCTCCTCTTAGCATGATAAAGAAGATTCAAAGAGAGTGAGATGCCAGCTCCTTTCATTCAGTCAGTAGCTTCAAACATTTCTGGTATATGAATAACATGATGTTTTTCAATGGCAAAAATCAATGAATATTGTAAATGCACAAACAGTAATTTCTCCGCATTGCAAGGTGCAAGTCTGAAATGTTTTGCTTTTTCCTGCTCCTCTTAGCATGATAAAGAAGATACAAAGAGAGTGAGATGCCAGCTACTTTCATTCAGTCAGTAGCTTCAATCATTTCTGGATGTTTTTCAATGGTAAAAATCAATGAATATTGTAAATGCACAAACAGTAATTTCTCCACATTGCAAGGTGCAATTCTGAAATTTTTTGCTTTTTCCTGCTCCTCTTAGCATGATAAAGAAGATTCAAAGAGAGTGAGATGCCAGCTCCTTTCATTCAGTCAGTAGCTTCAAACATTTCTGGTATATGAATAACATGATGTTTTTCAATGGCAAAAATCAATGAATATTGTAAATGCACAAACAGTAATTTCTCTGCATTGCAAGGTGCAATTCTGAAATTTTTTGCTTTTTCCTGCTCCTCTTAGCATGATAAAGAAGATTCAAAGAGAGTGAGATGCCAGCTACTTTCATTCAGTCAGTAGCTTCAATCATTTCTGGATGTTTTTCAATGGTAAAAATCAATGAATATTGTAAATGCACAAACAGTAATTTCTCCACATTGCAAGGTGCAATTCTGAAATTTTTTGCTTTTTCCTGCTCCTCTTAGCATGATAAAGAAGATTCAAAGAGAGTGAGATGCCAGCTCCTTTCATTCAGTCAGTAGCTTCAAACATTTCTGGTATATGAATAACATGATGTTTTTCAATGGCAAAAATCAATGAATATTGTAAATGCACAAACAGTAATTTCTCCGCATTGCAAGGTGCAATTCTGAAATTTTTTGCTTTTTCCTGCTCCTCTTAGCATGATAAAGAAGATTCAAAGAGAGTGAGATGCCAGCTCCTTTCATTCAGTCAGTAGCTTCAAACATTTCTGGTATATGAATAACATGATGTTTTTCAATGGCAAAAATCAATGAATATTGTAAATGCACAAACAGTAATTTCTCCGCATTGCAAGGTGCAATTCTGAAATTTTTTGCTTTTTCCTGCTCCTCTTAGCATGATAAAGAATATTCAAAGAGAGTGAGATGCCAGCTCCTTTCATTCAGTCAGTAGCTTCAATCATTTCTGGATGTTTTTCAATGGCAAAAATCAATGAATATTGTAAATGCACAAACTGTAATTTCTCCGCATTGCAAGGTGCAATTCTGAAATTTTTTGTTTTTTCCTGCTCCTCTTAGCATGATAAAGAAGATTCAAAGAGAGTGAGATGCCAGCTCCTTTCATTCAGTCAGTAGCTTCAATCATTTCTGGACGTTTTTCAATGGCAAAAATCAATGAATATTGTAAATGCACAAACAGTAATTTCTCCGCATTGCAAGGTGCAATTCTGAAATTTTTTGCTTTTTCCTGCTCCTCTTAGCATGATAAAGAAGATTCAAAGAGAGTGAGATGCCAGCTCCTTTCATTCAGTCAGTACCTTCAATCATTTCTGGATGTTTTTCAATGGCAAAAATCAATGAATATTGTAAATGCACAAACAGTAATTTCTCCGCATTGCAAGGTGCAATTCTGAAATTTTTTGCTTTTTCCCGCTCCTCTTAGCATGATAAAGAAGATTCAAAGAGAGTGAGGTGCCAGCTCCTTTCATTCAGTCAGTAGCTTCAAACATTTCTGGTATATGAATAACATGTTTTTCAATGGCAAAAATCAATGAATATTGTAAATGCACAAACAGTAATTTCTCCGCATTGCAAGGTGCAATTCTGAAATTTTTTGATTTTTCCTGCTCCTCTTAGCATGATAAAGAAGATTCAAAGAGAGTGAGATGCCAGCTCCTTTCATTCAGTCAGTAGCTTCAATCATTTCTGGACGTTTTTCAATGGCAAAAATCAATGAATATTGTAAATGCACAAACAGTAATTTCTCCGCATTGCAAGGTGCAATTCTGAAATTTTTTGCTTTTTCCTGCTCCTCTTAGCATGATAAAGAAGATTCAAAGAGAGTGAGATGCCAGCTCCTTTCATTCAGTCAGTAGCTTCAATCATTTCTGGACGTTTTTCAATGGCAAAAATCAATGAATATTGTAAATGCACAAACAGTAATTTCTCCGCATTGCAAGGTGCAATTCTGAAATTTTTTGCTTTTTCCTGCTCCTCTTAGCATGATAAAGAAGATTCAAAGAGAGTGAGATGCCAGCTCCTTTCATTCAGTCAGTAGCTTCAAACATTTCTGGTATATGAATAACATGATGTTTTTCAATGGCAAAAATCAATGAATATTGTAAATGCACAAACAGTAATTTCTCCGCATTGCAAGGTGCAATTCTGAAATTTTTTGCTTTTTCCTGCTCCTCTTAGCATGATAAAGAAGATTCAAAGAGAGTGAGATGCCAGCTCCTTTCATTCAGTCAGTAGCTTCAATCATTTCTGGACGTTTTTCAATGGCAAAAATCAATGAATATTGTAAATGCACAAACAGTAATTTCTCCGCATTGCAAGGTGCAATTCTGAAATTTTTTGCTTTTTCCTGCTCCTCTTAGCATGATAAAGAAGATTCAAAGAGAGTGAGATGCCAGCTCCTTTCATTCAGTCAGTAGCTTCAATCATTTCTGGACGTTTTTCAATGGCAAAAATCAATGAATATTGTAAATGCACAAACAGTAATTTCTCCGCATTGCAAGGTGCAATTCTGAAATTTTTTGCTTTTTCCTGCTCCTCTTAACATGATAAAGAAGATTCAAAGAGAGTGAGATGCCAGCTCCTTTCATTCAGTCAGTAGCTTCAATCATTTCTGGACGTTTTTCAATGGCAAAAATCAATGAATATTGTAAATGCACAAACAGTAATTTCTCCGCATTGCAAGGTGCAATTCTGAAATTTTTTGCTTTTTCCTGCTCCTCTTAGCATGATAAAGAAGATTCAAAGAGAGTGAGATGCCAGCTCCTTTCATTCAGTCAGTAGCTTCAATCATTTCTGGACGTTTTTCAATGGCAAAAATCAATGAATATTGTAAATGCACAAACAGTAATTTCTCCGCATTGCAAGGTGCAATTCTGAAATTTTTTGCTTTTTCCTGCTCCTCTTAGCATGACAAAGAAGATTCAAAGAGAGTAAGATGCCAGCTCCTTTCATTCAGTCAGTAGCTTCAATCATTTCTGGTATATGAATAACATGATGTTTTTCAATGGCAAAAATCAATGAATATTGTAAATGCACAAACAGTAATTTCTCCGCATTGCAAGGTGCAATTCTGAAATTTTTTGCTTTTTCCTGCTCCTCTTAGCATGATAAAGAAGATTCAAAGAGAGTGAGATGCCAGCTCCTTTCATTCAGTCAGTAGCTTCAATCATTTCTGGACGTTTTTCAATGGCAAAAATCAATGAATATTGTAAATGCACAAACAGTAATTTCTCCGCATTGCAAGGTGCAATTCTGAAATTTTTTGCTTTTTCCTGCTCCTCTTAGCATGATAAAGAAGATTCAAAGAGAGTGAGATGCCAGCTCCTTTCATTCAGTCAGTAGCTTCAATCATTTCTGGACGTTTTTCAATGGCAAAAATCAATGAATATTGTAAATGCACAAACAGTAATTTCTCCGCATTGCAAGGTGCAATTCTGAAATTTTTTGCTTTTTCCTGCTCCTCTTAGCATGATAAAGAAGATTCAAAGAGAGTGAGATGCCAGCTCCTTTCATTCAGTCAGTAGCTTCAAACATTTCTTGTATATGAATAACATGATGTTTTTCAATGGCAAAAATCAATGAATATTGTAAAAGCACAAACAGTAATTTCTCCGCATTGCAAGGTGCAATTCTGAAATTTTTTGCTTTTTCCTGCTCCTCTTAGCATGATAAAGAAGATTCAAAGAGAGTGAGATGCCAGCTCCTTTCATTCAGTCAGTAGCTTCAATCATTTCTGGACGTTTTTCAATGGCAAAAATCAATGAATATTGTAAATGCACAAACAGTAATTTCTCCGCATTGCAAGGTGCAATTCTGAAATTTTTTGCTTTTTCCTGCTCCTCTTAGCATGATAAAGAAGATTCAAAGAGAGTGAGATGCCAGCTCCTTTCATTCAGTCAGTAGCTTCAATCATTTCTGGTATATGAATAACATGATGTTTTTCAATGGCAAAAATCAATGAATATTGTAAATGCACAAACAGTAATTTCTCCGCATTGCAAGTTGCAATTCTGAAATTTTTTGCTTTTTCCTGCTCCTCTTAGCATGATAAAGAAGATTCAAAGAGAGTGAGATGCCAGCTCCTTTCATTCAGTCAGTAGCTTCAATCATTTCTGGACGTTTTTCAATGGCAAAAATCAATGAATATTGTAAATGCACAAACAGTAATTTCTCCGCATTGCAAGGTGTAATTCTGAAATTTTTTGCTTTTTCCTGCTCCTCTTAGCATGATAAAGAAGATTCAAAGAGAGTGAGATGCCAGCTCCTTTCATTCAGTCAGTAGCTTCAATCATTTCTGGACGTTTTTCAATGGCAAAAATCAATGAATATTGTAAATGCACAAACAGTAATTTCTCCGCATTGCAAGGTGCAATTCTGAAATTTTTTGCTTTTTCCTGCTCCTCTTAGCATGATAAAGAAGATTCAAAGAGAGTGAGATGCCAGCTCCTTTCATTCAGTCAGTACCTTCAATCATTTCTGGATGTTTTTCAATGGCAAAAATCAATGAATATTGTAAATGCACAAACAGTAATTTCTCCGCATTGCAAGGTGCAATTCTGAAATTTTTTGCTTTTTCCCGCTCCTCTTAGCATGATAAAGAAGATTCAAAGAGAGTGAGGTGCCAGCTCCTTTCATTCAGTCAGTAGCTTCAAACATTTCTGGTATATGAATAACATGTTTTTCAATGGCAAAAATCAATGAATATTGTAAATGCACAAACAGTAATTTCTCCGCATTGCAAGGTGCAATTCTGAAATTTTTTGATTTTTCCTGCTCCTCTTAGCATGATAAAGAAGATTCAAAGAGAGTGAGATGCCAGCTCCTTTCATTCAGTCAGTAGCTTCAATCATTTCTGGACGTTTTTCAATGGCAAAAATCAATGAATATTGTAAATGCACAAACAGTAATTTCTCCGCATTGCAAGGTGCAATTCTGAAATTTTTTGCTTTTTCCTGCTCCTCTTAGCATGATAAAGAAGATTCAAAGAGAGTGAGATGCCAGCTCCTTTCATTCAGTCAGTAGCTTCAATCATTTCTGGACGTTTTTCAATGGGAAAAATCAATGAATATTGTAAATGCACAAACAGTAATTTCTCCGCATTGCAAGGTGCAATTCTGAAATTTTTTGCTTTTTCCTGCTCCTCTTAGCATGATAAAGAAGATTCAAAGAGAGTGAGATGCCAGCTCCTTTCATTCAGTCAGTAGCTTCAAACATTTCTGGTATATGAATAACAAGTTGTTTTTCAATGGCAAAAATCAATGAATATTGTAAATGCACAAACAGTAATTTCTCCGCATTGCAAGGTGCAAGTCTGAAATTTTTTGCTTTTTCCTGCTCCTCTTAGCATGGTAAAGAAGATTCAAAGAGAGTGAGATGCCAGCTACTTTCATTCAGTCAGTAGCTTCAATCATTTCTGGACGTTTTTCAATGGTAAAAATCAATGAATATTGTAAATGCACAAACAGTAATTTCTCCACATTGCAAGGTGCAATTCTGAAATTTTTTGCTTTTTCCTGCTCCTCTTAGCATGATAAAGAAGATTCAAAGAGAGTGAGATGCCAGCTCCTTTCATTCAGTCAGTAGCTTCAAACATTTCTGGTATATGAATAACATGATGTTTTTCAATGGCAAAAATCAATGAATATTGTAAATGCACAAACAGTAATTTCTCCGCATTGCAAGGTGCAATTCTGAAATTTTTTGCTTTTTCCTGCTCCTCTTAGCATGATAAAGAAGATTCAAAGAGAGTGAGATGCCAGCTCCTTTCATTCAGTCAGTAGCTTCAAACATTTCTGGTATATGAATAACATGATGTTTTTCAATGGCAAAAATCAATGAATATTGTAAATGCACAAACAGTAATTTCTCCGCATTGCAAGGTGCAATTCTGAAATTTTTTGCTTTTTCATGCTCCTCTTAGCATGATAAAGAAGATTCAAAGAGAGTGAGATGCCAGCTCCTTTCATTCAGTCAGTAGCTTCAATCATTTCTGGACGTTTTTCAATGGCAAAAATCAATGAATATTGTAAATGCACAAACAGTAATTTCTCCGCATTGCAAGGTGCAATTCTGAAATTTTTTGCTTTTTCCTGCTCCTCTTAGCATGATAAAGAAGATTCAAAGAGAGTGAGATGCCAGCTCCTTTCATTCAGTCAGTAGCTTCAATCATTTCTGGACGTTTTTCAATGGCAAAAATCAATGAATATTGTAAATGCACAAACAGTAATTTCTCCGCATTGCAAGGTGCAATTCTGAAATTTTTTGCTTTTTCCTGCTCCTCTTAGCATGATAAAGAAGATTCAAAGAGAGTGAGATGCCAGCTCCTTTCATTCAGTCAGTAGCTTCAATCATTTCTGGACGTTTTTCAATGGCAAAAATCAATGAATATTGTAAATGCACAAACAGTAATTTCTCCGCATTGCAAGGTGCAATTCTGAAATTTTTTGCTTTTTCCTGCTCCTGTTAGCATGACAAAGAAGATTCAAAGAGAGTAAGATGCCAGCTCCTTTCATTCAGTCAGTAGCTTCAATCATTTCTGGTATATGAATAACATGATGTTTTTCAATGGCAAAAATCAATGAATATTGTAAATGCACAAACAGTAATTTCTCCGCATTGCAAGGTGCAATTCTGAAATTTTTTGCTTTTTCCTGCTCCTCTTAGCATGATAAAGAAGATTCAAAGAGAGTGAGATGCCAGCTCCTTTCATTCAGTCAGTAGCTTCAATCATTTCTGGACGTTTTTCAATGGCAAAAATCAATGAATATTGTAAATGCACAAACAGTAATTTCTCCGCATTGCAAGGTGCAATTCTGAAATTTTTTGCTTTTTCCTGCTCCTCTTAGCATGATAAAGAAGATTCAAAGAGAGTGAGAATCCAGCTCCTTTCATTCAGTCAGTAGCTTCAATCATTTCTGGACGTTTTTCAATGGCAAAAATCTATGAATATTGTAAATGCACAAACAGTAATTTCTCCGCATTGCAAGGTGCAATTCTGAAATTTTTTGCTTTTTCCTGCTCCTCTTAGCATGATAAAGAAGATTCAAAGAGAGTAAGATGCCAGCTCCTTTCATTCAGTCAGTAGCTTCAAACATTTCTTGTATATGAATAACATGATGTTTTTCAATGGCAAAAATCAATGAATATTGTAAAAGCACAAACAGTAATTTCTCCGCATTGCAAGGTGCAATTCTGAAATTTTTTGCTTTTTCCTGCTCCTCTTAGCATGATAAAGAAGATTCAAAGAGAGTGAGATGCCAGCTCCTTTCATTCAGTCAGTAGCTTCAATCATTTCTGGTATATGAATAACATGATGTTTTTCAATGGCAAAAATCAATGAATATTGTAAATGCACAAACAGTAATTTCTCCGCATTGCAAGTTGCAATTCTGAAATGTTTTGCTTTTTCCTGCTCCTCTTAGCATGATAAAGAAGATTCAAAGAGAGTGAGATGCCAGCTCCTTTCATTCAGTCAGTAGCTTCAAACATTTCTGGTATATGAATAACATGATGTTTTTCAATGGCAAAAATCAATGAATATTGTAAATGCACAAACAGTAATTTCTCCGCATTGCAAGGTGCAATTCTGAAATTTTTTGCTTTTTCCTGCTCCTCTTAGCATGATAAAGAAGATTCAAAGAGAGTGAGATGCCAGTTCCTTTCATTCAGTCAGTAGCTTCAATCATTTCTGGACGTTTTTCAATGGCAAAAATCAATGAATATTGTAAATGCACAAACAGTAATTTCTCCGCATTGCAAGGTGCAATTCTGAAATTTTTTGCTTTTTCCTGCTCCTCTTAGCATGATAAAGAAGATTCAAAGAGAGTTAGATGCCAGCTCCTTTCATTCAGTCAGTAGCTTCAAACATTTCTGGTATATGAATAACATGATGTTTTTCAATGGCAAAAATCAATGAATATTGTAAAAGCACAAACAGTAATTTCTCCGCATTGCAAGGTGCAATTCTGAAATTTTTTGCTTTTTCCTGCTCCTCTTAGCATGATAAAGAAGATTCAAAGAGAGTGAGATGCCAGCTCCTTTCATTCAGTCAGTAGCTTCAATCATTTCTGGACGTTTTTCAATGGCAAAAATCAATGAATATTGTAAATGCACAAACAGTAATTTCTCCGCATTGCAAGGTGCAATTCTGAAATTTTTTGCTTTTTCCTGCTCCTCTTAGCATGATAAAGAAGATTCAAAGAGAGTGAGATGCCAGCTCCTTTCATTCAGTCAGTAGCTTCAATCATTTCTGGACGTTTTTCAATGGCAAAAATCAATGAATATTGTAAATGCACAAACAGTAATTTTTCCGCATTGCAAGGTGCAATTCTGAAATTTTTTGCTTATTCCTGCTCCTCTTAGCATGATAAAGAAGATTCAAAGAGAGTGAGGTGCCAGCTCCTTTCATTCAGTCAGTAGCTTCAAACATTTCTGGTATATGAATAACGTTTTTCAATGGCAAAAATCAATGAATATTGTAAATGCACAAACAGTTATTTCTCCGCATTGCAAGGTGCAATTCTGAAATTTTTTGCTTTTTCCTGCTCCTCTTAGCATGATAAAGAAGATTCAAAGAGAGTGAGATGCCAGCTCCTTTCATTCAGTCAGTAGCTTCAATCATTTCTGGACGTTTTTCAATGGCAAAAATCAATGAATATTGTAAATGCACAAACAGTAATTTCTCCGCATTGCAAGGTGCAATTCTGAATTTTTTTGCTTTTTCCTGCTCCTCTTAGCATGATAAAGAAGATTCAAAGAGAGTGAGATGCCAGCTCCTTTCATTCAGTCAGTAGCTTCAATCATTTCTGGACGTTTTTCAATGGCAAAAATCAATGAATATTGTAAATGCCCAAACAGTAATTTCTCCGCATTGCAAGGTGCAATTCTGAAATTTTTTGCTTTTTCCTGCTCCTCTTAGCATGATAAAGAAGATTCAAAGAGAGTGAGATGCCAGCTCCTTTCATTCAGTCAGTAGCTTCAATCATTTCTGGACGGTTTTCGATGGCAAAAATCAATGAATATTGTAAATGCACAAACAGTAATTTCTCCGCATTGCAAGGTGCAATTCTGAAATTTTTGCTTTTTCCTGCTCCTCTTAGCATGATAAAGAAGATTCAAAGAGAGTGAGGTGCCAGCTCCTTTCATTCAGTCAGTAGCTTCAAACATTTCTGGTATATGAATAACATGTTTTTCAATGGCAAAAATCAATGAATATTGTAAATGCACAAACAGTAATTTCTCCGCATTGCAAGGAGCAATTCTGAAATTTTTTGCTTTTTCCTGCTCCTCTTAGCATGATAAAGAAGATTCAAAGAGAGTGAGATGCCAGCTCCTTTCATTCAGTCAGTAGCTTCAATCATTTCTGGACGTTTTTCAATGGCAAAAATCAATGAATATTGTAAATGCACAAACTGTAATTTCTCCGCATTGCAAGGTGCAATTCTGAAATTTTTTGCTTTTTCCTGCTCCTCTTAGCATGATAAAGAAGATTCAAAGAGAGTGAGATGCCAGCTCTTTTCATTCAGTCAGTAGCTTCAATCATTTCTGGACGTTTTTCAATGGCAAAAATCAATGAATATTGTAAATGCACAAACAGTAATTTCTCCGCATTGCAAGGTGCAATTCTGAAATTTTTTGCTTTTTCCTGCTCCTCTTAGCATGATAAAGAAGATTCAAAGAGAGTGAGATGCCAGCTCCTTTCATTCAATCAGTAGCTTCAAACATTTCTGGTATATGAATAACATGATGTTTTTCAATGGCAAAAATCAATGAATATTGTAAATGCACAAACAGTAATTTCTCCGCATTGCAAGGTGCAATTCTGAAATTTTTTGCTTTTTCCTGCTCCTCTTAGCATGATAAAGAAGATTCAAAGAGAGTGAGATGCCAGCTCCTTTCATTCAGTCAGTAGCTTCAATCATTTCTGGACGTTTTTCAATGGCAAAAATCAATGAATATTGTAAATGCACAAACAGTAATTTCTCCGCATTGCAAGGTGCAATTCTGAAATTTTTTGCTTTTTCCTGCTCCTCTTAGCATGATAAAGAAGATTCAAAGAGAGTGAGATGCCAGCTCCTTACATTCAGTCAGTAGCTTCAATCATTTCTGGTAAATGAATAACATGATGTTTTTCAATGGCAAAAATCAATGAATTTTGTAAATGCACAAACAGTAATTTCTCCGCATTGCAAGGCGCAATTCTGAAATTTTTTGCTTTTTCCTGCTCCTCTTAGCATGATAAAGAAGATTCAAAGAGAGTGAGATGCCAGCTCCTTTCAATCAGTCAGTAGCTTCAATCATTTCTGGACGTTTTTCAATGGCAAAAATCAATGAATATTGTAAATGCACAAACAGTAATTTCTCCGCATTGCAAGGTGCAATTCTGAAATTTTTTGCTTTTTCCTGCTCCTCTTAGCATGATAAAGAAGATTCAAAGAGAGTGAGATGCCAGCTCCTTTCATTCAGTCAGTAGCTTCAATCATTTCTGGACGTTTTTCAATGGCAAAAATCAATGAATATTGTAAATGCACAAACAGTAATTTTTCCGCATTGCAAGGTGCAATTCTGAAATTTTTTGCTTATTCCTGCTCCTCTTAGCATGATAAAGAAGATTCAAAGAGAGTGAGATGCCAGCTCCTTTCATTCAGTCAGTAGCTTCAAACATTTCTGGTATATGAATAACGTTTTTCAATGGCAAAAATCAATGAATATTGTAAATGCACAAACAGTTATTTCCCTTCATTGCAAGGTGCAATTCTGAAATTTTTTGCTTTTTCCTGCTCCTCTTAGCATGATAAAGAAGATTCAAAGAGAGTGAGATGCCAGCTCCTTTCATTCAGTCAGTAGCTTCAATCATTTCTGGACGTTTTTCAATGGCAAAAATCAATGAATATTGTAAATGCACAAACAGTAATTTCTCCGCATTGCAAGGTGCAATTCTGAAATTTTTTGCTTTTTCCTGCTCCCCTTAGCATGATAAAGAAGATTCAAAGAGAGTGAGATGCCAGCTCCTTTCATTCAGTCAGTAGCTTCAATCATTTCTGGACGTTTTTCAATGGCAAAAATCAATGAATATTGTAAATGCACAAACAGAAATTTCTCCGCATTGCAAGGTGCAATTCTGAAATTTTTTGCTTTTTCCTGCTCCTCTTAGCATGATAAAGAAGATTCAAAGAGAGTGAGATGCCAGCTCCTTTCATTCAGTCAGTAGCTTCAAACATTTCTGGAATATGAATAACATGATGTTTTTCAATGGCAAAAATCAATGAATATTGTAAATGCACAAACAGTAATTTCTCCGCATTGCAAGGTGCAATTCTGAAATTTTTTGCTTTTTCCTGCTCCTCTTAGCATGATAAAGAAGATTCAAAGAGAGTGAGATGCCAGCTCCTTTCGTTCAGTCAGTAGCTTCAATCATTTCTGGACGTTTTTCAATGGCAAAAATCATTGAATATTGTAAATGCACAAACAGTAATTTCTCCGCATTGCAAGGTGCAATTCTGAAATTTTTTACATTTTCCTGCTCCTCTTAGCATGATAAAGAAGATTCAAAGAGAGTGAGATGCCAGCTCCTTTCATTCAGTCAGTAGCTTCAATCATTTCTGGTATATGAATAACATGATGTTTTTCAATGGCAAAAATCAATGAATATTGTAAATGCACAAACAGTAATTTCTCCGCATTGCAAGGTGCAATTCTGAAATTTTTTGCTTTTTCCTGCTCCTCTTAGCATGATAAAGAAGATTCAAAGAGAGTGAGATGCCAGCTCCTTTCATTCAGTCAGTAGCTTCAATCATTTCTGGACGTTTTTCAATGGCAAAAATCAATGAATATTGTAAATGCACAAACAGTAATTTCTCCGCATTGCAAGGTGCAATTCTGAAATTTTTTGCTTTTTCCTGCTCCTCTTAGCATGATAAAGAAGATTCAAAGAGAGTGAGGTGCCAGCTCCTTTCATTCAGTCAGTAGCTTCAAACATTTCTGGTATATGAATAACATGTTTTTCAATGGCAAAAATCAATGAATATTGTAAATGCACAAACAGTAATTTCTCCGCATTGCAAGGAGCAATTCTGAAATTTTTTGCTTTTTCCTGCTCCTCTTAGCATGATAAAGAAGATTCAAAGAGAGTGAGATTCCAGCTCCTTTCATTCAGTCAGTAGCTTCAATCATTTCTGGACGTTTTTCAATGGCAAAAATCAATGAATATTGTAAATGCACAAACTGTAATTTCTCCGCATTGCAAGGTGCAATTCTGAAATTTTTTGCTTTTTCCTGCTCCTCTTAGCATGATAAAGAAGATTCAAAGAGAGTGAGATGCCAGCTCCTTTCATTCAGTCAGTAGCTTCAATCATTTCTGGACGTTTTTCAATGGCAAAAATCAATGAATATTGTAAATGCACAAACAGTAATTTCTCCGCATTGCAAGGTGCAATTCTGAAATTTTTTGCTTTTTCCTGCTCCTCTTAGCATGATAAAGAAGATTCAAAGAGAGTGAGATGCCAGCTCCTTTCATTCAGTCAGTAGCTTCAAACATTTCTGGTATATGAATAACATGATGTTTTTCAATGGCAAAAATTAATGAATATTGTAAATGCACAAACAGTAATTTCTCGGCATTGCAAGGTGCAATTCTGAAATTTTTTGCTTTTTCCAGCTCCTCTTAGCATGATAAAGAAGATTCAAAGAGAGTGAGATGCCAGCTCCTTTCATTCAGTCAGTAGCTTCAATCATTTCTGGACGTTTTTCAATGGCAAAAATCAATGAATATTGTAAATGCACAAACAGTAATTTCTCCGCATTGCAAGGTGCAATTCTGAAATTTTTTGCTTTATCCTGCTCCTCTTAGCATGATAAAGAAGATTCAAAGAGAGTGAGGTGCCAGCTCCTTTCATTCAGTCAGTAGCTTCAAACATTTCTGGTATATGAATAACATGTTTTTCAATGGCAAAAATCAATGAATATTGTAAATGCACAAACAGTAATTTCTCCGCATTGCAAGGTGCAATTCTGAAATTTTTTGCTTTTTCCTGCTCCTCTTAGCATGATAAAGAAAATTCAAAGAGAGTGAGATGCCAGCTCCTTTCATTCAGTCAGTAGCTTCAATCATTTCTGGACGTTTTTTAATGGCAAAAATCAATGAATATTGTAAATGCACAAACAGTAATTTCTCCGCATTGCAAGGTGCAATTCTGAAATTTTTTGCTTTTTCCTGCTCCTCTTAGCATGATAAAGAAGATTCAAAGAGAGTGAGATGCCAGCTCCTTTCATTCAGTCAGTAGCTTCAATCATTTCTGGACGTTTTTCAATGGCAAAAATCAATGAATATTGTAAATGCACAAACTGTAATTTCTCCGCATTGTAAGGTGCAATTCTGAAATTTTTTGCTTTTTCCTGCTCCTCTTAGCATGATAAAGAAGATTCAAAGAGAGTGAGATGCCAGCTCCTTTCATTCAGTCAGTAGCTTCAATCATTTCTGGACGTTTTTCAATGGCAAAAATCAATGAATATTGTAAATGCACAAACTGTAATTTCTCCGCATTGTAAGGTGCAATTCTGAAATTTTTTGCTTTTTCCTGCTCCTCTTAGCATGATAAAGAAGATTCAAAGAGAGTGAGATGCCAGCTCCTTTCATTCAGTCAGTAGCTTCAATCATTTCTGGACGTTTTTCAATGGCAAAAATCAATGAATATTGTAAATGCACAAACAGTAATTTCTCCGCATTGCAAGGTGCAATTCTGAAATTTTTTGCTTTTTCCTGCTCCTCTTAGCATGATAAAGAAGATTCAAAGAGAGTGAGATGCCAGCTCCTTTCATTCAGTCAGTAGCTTCAAACATTTCTGGTATATGAATAACATGATGTTTTTCAATGGCAAAAATCAATGAATATTGTAAATGCACAAACAGTAATTTCTCCGCATTGCAAGGTGCAATTCTGAAATTTTTTGCTTTTTCCTGCTCCTCTTAGCATGATAAAGAAGATTCAAAGAGAGTGAGATGCCAGCTCCTTTCATTCAGTCAGTAGCTTCAAACATTTCTGGTATATGAATAACATGATGTTTTTCAATGGCAAAAATCAATGAATATTGTAAATGCACAAACAGTAATTTCTCCGCATTGCAAGGTGCAAGTCTGAAATTTTTTGCTTTTTCCTGCTCCTCTTAGCATGATAAAGAAGATTCAAAGAGAGTGAGATGCCAGCTACTTTCATTCAGTCAGTAGCTTCAATCATTTCTGGACGTTTTTCAATGGTAAAAATCAATGAATATTGTAAATGCACAAACAGTAATTTCTCCGCATTGCAAGGTGCAATTCTGAAATTTTTTGCTTTTTCCCGCTCCTCTTAGCATGATAAAGAAGATTCAAAGAGAGTGAGATGCCAGCTCCTTTCATTCAGTCAGTAGCTTCAATCATTTCTGGACGTTTTTCAATGGCAAAAATCAATGAATATTGTAAATGCACAAACAGTAATTTCTCCGCATTGCAAGGTGCAATTCTGAAATTTTTTGCTTTTTCCTGCTCCTCTTAGCATGATAAAGAAGATTCAAAGAGAGTGAGATGCCAGCTCCTTTCATTCAGTCAGTAGCTTCAATCATTTCTGGTAAATGAATAACATGATGTTTTTCAATGGCAAAAATCAATGAATTTTGTAAATGCACAAACAGTAATTTCTCCGCATTGCAAGGCGCAATTCTGAAATTGTTTGCTTTTTCCTGCTCCTCTTAGCATGATAAAGAAGATTCAAAGAGAGTGAGATGCCAGCTCCTTTCATTCAGTCAGTAGCTTCAATCATTTCTGGATGTTTTTCAATGGCAAAAATCAATGAATATTGTAAATGCACAAACAGTAATTTCTCCGCATTGCAAGGTGCAATTCTGAAATTTTTTGCTTTTTCCTGCTCCTCTTAGCATGATAAAGAAGATTCAAAGTGAGTGAGATGCCAGCTCCTTTCATTCAGTCAGTAGCTTCAATCATTTCTGGACGTTTTTCAATGGCAAAAATCAATGAATATTGTAAATGTACAAACAGTAATTTCTCCGCATTGCAAGGTGCAATTCTGAAATTTTTTGCTTTTTCCTGCTCCTCTTAGCATGATAAAGAAGATTCAAAGAGAGTGAGGTTCCAGCTCCTTTCATTCAGTCAGTAGCTTCAAACATTTCTGGTATATGAATAACATGTTTTTCAATGGCAAAAATCAATGAATATTGTAAATGCACAAAGAGTAATTTCTCCGCATTGCAAGGTGCAATTCTGAAATTTTTTGCTTTTTCCTGCTCCTCTTAACTTGATAAAGAAGATTCAAAGAGAGTGAGATGCCAGCTCCTTTCATTCAGTCAGTAGCTTCAATCATTTCTGGACGTTTTTCAATGGCAAAAATCAATGAATATTGTAAATGCACAAACTGTAATTTCTCCGCATTGTAAGGTGCAATTCTGAAATTTTTTGCTTTTTCCTGCTCCTCTTAGCATGATAAAGAAGATTCAAAGAGAGTGAGATGCCAGCTCCTTTCATTCAGTCAGTAGCTTCAATCATTTCTGGACGTTTTTCAATGGCAAAAATCAATGAATATTGTAAATGCACAAACAGTAATTTCTCCGCATTGCAAGGTGCAATTCTGAAATTTTTTGCTTTTTCCTGCTCCTCTTAGCATGATAAAGAAGATTCAAAGAGAGTGAGATGCCAGCTCCTTTCATTCAGTCAGTAGCTTCAAACATTTCTGGTATATGAATAACATGATGTTTTTCAATGGCAAAAATCAATGAATATTGTAAATGCACAAACAGTAATTTCTCCGCATTGCAAGGTGCAAGTCTGAAATTTTTTGCTTTTTCCTGCTCCTCTTAGCATGATAAAGAAGATTCAAAGAGAGTGAGATGCAAGCTACTTTCATTCAGTCAGTAGCTTCAATCATTTCTGGACGTTTTTCAATGGTAAAAATCAATGAATATTGTAAATGCACAAACAGTAATTTCTCCGCATTGCAAGGTGCAATTCTGAAATTTTTTGCTTTTTCCTGCTCCTCTTAGCATGATAAAGAAGATTCAAAGAGAGTGAGATGCCAGCTCCTTTCATTCAGTCAGTAGCTTCAATCATTTCTGGACGTTTTTCAATGGCAAAAATCAATGAATATTGTAAATGCACAAACAGTAATTTCTTCGCATTGCAAGGTGCAATTCTGAAATGTTTTGCTTTTTCCTGCTCCTCTTAGCATGATAAAGAAGATTCAAAGAGAGTGAGATGCCAGCTCCTTTCATTCAGTCAGTAGCTTCAATCATTTCTGGTAAATGAATAACATGATGTTTTTCAATGGCAAAAATCAATGAATTTTGTAAATGCACAAACAGTAATTTCTCCGCATTGCAAGGCGCAATTCTGAAATTTTTTGCTTTTTCCTGCTCCTCTTAGCATGATAAAGAAGATTCAAAGAGAGTGAGATGCCAGCTCCTTTCATTCAGTCAGTAGCTTCAATCATTTCTGGACGTTTTTCAATGGCAAAAATCAATGAATATTGTAAATGCACAAACAGTAATTTCTCCGCATTGCAAGGTGCAATTCTGAAATTTTTTGCTTTTTCCTGCTCCTCTTAGCATGATAAAGAAGATTCAAAGAGAGTGAGATGCCAGCTCCTTTCATTCAGTCAGTAGCTTCAATCATTTCTGGATGTTTTTCAATGGCAAAAGTCAATGAATATTTTAAATGCACAAACTGTAATTTCTTCGCATTGCAAGGTGCAATTCTGAAATTTTTTGCTTTTCCTGCTCCTCTTAGCATGATAAAGAAGATTCATAGAGAGTGAGATGCCAGCTCCTTTCATTCAGTCAGTAGCTTCAATCATTTCTGGACGTTTTTCAATGGCAAAAATCAATGAATATTGTAATTGCACAAACAGTAATTTCTCCGCATTGCAAGGTGCAATTCTGAAATTTTTTGCTTTTTCCTGCTCCTCTTAGCATGATAAAGAAGATTCAAAGAGAGTGAGATGCCAGCTCCTTTCATTCAGTCAGTAGCTTCAAACATTTCTGGTATATGAATAACATGATGTTTTTCAATGGCAAAAATCAATGAATATTGTAAATGCACAAACAGTAATTTCTCCGCATTGCAAGGTGCAATTCTGAAATTTTTTGCTTTTTCCTGCTCCTCTTAGCATGATAAAGAAGATTCAAAGAGAGTGAGATGCCAGCTCCTTTCATTCAGTCAGTAGCTTCAATCATTTCTGGACGTTTTTCAATGGCAAAAATCAATGAATATTGTAAATGCACAAACAGTAATTTCTCCGCATTGCAAGGTGCAATTCTGAAATTTTTTGCTTTTTCCCGCTCCTCTTAGCATGATAAAGAAGATTCAAAGAGAGTGAGATGCCAGCTCCTTTCATTCAGTCAGTAGCTTCAATCATTTCTGGACGTTTTTCAATGGCAAAAATCAATGAATATTGTAAATGCACAAACTGTAATTTCTCCGCATTGTAAGGTGCAATTCTGAAATTTTTTGCTTTTTCCTGCTCCTCTTAGCATGATAAAGAAGATTCAAAGAGAGTGAGATGCCAGCTCCTTTCATTCAGTCAGTAGCTTCAATCATTTCTGGACGTTTTTCAATGGCAAAAATCAATGAATATTGTAAATGCACAAACAGTAATTTCTCCGCATTGCAAGGTGCAATTCTGAAATTTTTTGCTTTTTCCTGCTCCTCTTAGCATGATAAAGAAGATTCAAAGAGAGTGAGATGCCAGCTCCTTTCATTCAGTCAGTAGCTTCAAACATTTCTGGTATATGAATAACATGATGTTTTTCAATGGCAAAAATCAATGAATATTGTAAATGCACAAACAGTAATTTCTCCGCATTGCAAGGTGCAAGTCTGAAATTTTTTGCTTTTTCCTGCTCCTCTTAGCATGATAAAGAAGATTCAAAGAGAGTGAGATGCCAGCTACTTTCATTCAGTCAGTAGCTTCAATCATTTCTGGACGTTTTTCAATGGTAAAAATCAATGAATATTGTAAATGCACAAACAGTAATTTCTCCGCATTGCAAGGTGCAATTCTGAAATTTTTTGCTTTTTCCTGCTCCTCTTAGCATGATAAAGAAGATTCAAAGAGAGTGAGATGCCAGCTCCTTTCATTCAGTCAGTAGCTTCAATCATTTCTGGACGTTTTTCAATGGCAAAAATCAATGAATATTGTAAATGCACAAACAGTAATTTCTCCGCATTGCAAGGTGCAATTCTGAAATTTTTTGCTTTTTCCTGCTCCTCTTAGCATGATAAAGAAGTTTCAAAGAGAGTGAGATGCCAGCTCCTTTCATTCAGTCAGTAGCTTCAATCATTTCTGGTAAATGAATAACATGATGTTTTTCAATGGCAAAAATCAATGAATTTTGTAAATGCACAAACACTAATTTCTCCGCATTGCAAGGCGCAATTCTGAAATTTTTTGCTTTTTCCTGCTCCTCTTAGCATGATAAAGAAGATTCAAAGAGAGTGAGATGCCAGCTCCTTTCATTCAGTCAGTAGCTTCAATCATTTCTGAACGTTTTTCAATGGCAAAAATCAATGAATATTGTAAATGCACAAACAGTAATTTCTCCGCATTGCAAGGTGCAATTCTGAAATTTTTTGCTTTTTCCTGCTCCTCTTAGCATGATAAAGAAGATTCAAAGAGAGTGAGATGCCAGCTCCTTTCATTCAGTCAGTAGCTTCAATCATTTCTGGACGTTTTTCAATGGCAAAAATCAATGAATATTGTAAATGCACAAACAGTAATTTCTCCGCATTGCAAGGTGCAATTCTGAAATTTTTTGCTTTTTCCTGCTCCTCTTAGCATGATAAAGAAGATTCAAAGAGAGTGAGGTGCCAGCTCCTTTCATTCAGTCAGTAGCTTCAAACATTTCTGGTATATGAATAACATGTTTTTCAATGGCAAAAATCAATGAATATTGTAAATGCACAAACAGTAATTTCTCCGCATTGCAAGGAGCAATTCTGAAATTTTTTGCTTTTTCCTGCTCCTCTTAGCATGATAAAGAAGATTCAAAGAGAGTGAGATGCCAGCTCCTTTCATTCAGTCAGTAGCTTCAATCATTTCTGGACGTTTTTCAATGGCAAAAATCAATGAATATTGTAAATGCACAAACAGTAATTTCTCCGCATTGCAAGGTGCAATTCTGAAATTTTTTGCTTTTTCCTGCTCCTCTTAGCATGATAAAGAAGATTCAGAGAGTGAGATGCCAGCTCCTTTCATTCAGTCAGTAGCTTCAATCATTTCTGGACGTTTTTCAATGGCAAAAATCAATGAATATTGTAAATGTACAAACAGTAATTTCTCCGCATTGCAAGGTGCAATTCTGAAATTTTTTGCTTTTTCCTGCTCCTCTTAGCATGATAAAGAAGATTCAAAGAGAGTGAGGTTCCAGCTCCTTTCATTCAGTCAGTAGCTTCAAACATTTCTGGTATATGAATAACATGTTTTTCAATGGCAAAAATCAATGAATATTGTAAATGCACAAAGACTAATTTCTCCGCATTGCAAGGTGCAATTCTGAAATTTTTTGCTTTTTCCTGCTCCTCTTAACTTGATAAAGAAGATTCAAAGAGAGTGAGATGCCAGCTCCTTTCATTCAGTCAGTAGCTTCAATCATTTCTGGACGTTTTTCAATGGCAAAAATCAATGAATATTGTAAATGCACAAACTGTAATTTCTCCGCATTGTAAGGTGCAATTCTGAAATTTTTTGCTTTTTCCTGCTCCTCTTAGCATGATAAAGAAGATTCAAAGAGAGTGAGATGCCAGCTCCTTTCATTCAGTCAGTAGCTTCAATCATTTCTGGACGTTTTTCAATGGTAAAAATCAATGAATATTGTAAATGCACAAACAGTAATTTCTCCGCATTGCAAGGTGCAATTCTGAAATTTTTTGCTTTTTCCTGCTCCTCTTAGCATGATAAAGAAGATTCAAAGAGAGTGAGATGCCAGCTCCTTTCATTCAGTCAGTAGCTTCAATCATTTCTGGACGTTTTTCAATGGCAAAAATCAATGAATATTGTAAATGCACAAACAGTAATTTCTTCGCATTGCAAGGTGCAATTCTGAAATGTTTTGCTTTTTCCTGCTCCTCTTAGCATGATAAAGAAGATTCAAAGAGAGTGAGATGCCAGCTCCTTTCATTCAGTCAGTAGCTTCAATCATTTCTGGTAAATGAATAACATGATGTTTTTCAATGGCAAAAATCAATGAATTTTGTAAATGCACAAACAGTAATTTCTCCGCATTGCAAGGCGCAATTCTGAAATTTTTTGCTTTTTCCTGCTCCTCTTAGCATGATAAAGAAGATTCAAAGAGAGTGAGATGCCAGCTCCTTTCATTCAGTCAGTAGCTTCAATCATTTCTGGACGTTTTTCAATGGCAAAAATCAATGAATATTGTAAATGCACAAACAGTAATTTCTCCGCATTGCAAGGTGCAATTCTGAAATTTTTTGCTTTTTCCTGCTCCTCTTAGCATGATAAAGAAGATTCAAAGAGAGTGAGATGCCAGCTCCTTTCATTCAGTCAGTAGCTTCAATCATTTCTGGATGTTTTTCAATGGCAAAAGTCAATGAATATTTTAAATGCACAAACTGTAATTTCTTCGCATTGCAAGGTGCAATTCTGAAATTTTTTGCTTTTCCTGCTCCTCTTAGCATGATAAAGAAGATTCATAGAGAGTGAGATGCCAGCTCCTTTCATTCAGTCAGTAGCTTCAATCATTTCTGGACGTTTTTCAATGGCAAAAATCAATGAATATTGTAATTGCACAAACAGTAATTTCTCCGCATTGCAAGGTGCAATTCTGAAATTTTTTGCTTTTTCCTGCTCCTCTTAGCATGATAAAGAAGATTCAAAGAGAGTGAGATGCCAGCTCCTTTCATTCAGTCAGTAGCTTCAAACATTTCTGGTATATGAATAACATGATGTTTTTCAATGGCAAAAATCAATGAATATTGTAAATGCACAAACAGTAATTTCTCCGCATTGCAAGGTGCAATTCTGAAATTTTTTGCTTTTTCCTGCTCCTCTTAGCATGATAAAGAAGATTCAAAGAGAGTGAGATGCCAGCTCCTTTCATTCAGTCAGTAGCTTCAATCATTTCTGGACGTTTTTCAATGGCAAAAATCAATGAATATTGTAAATGCACAAACAGTAATTTCTCCGCATTGCAAGGTGCAATTCTGAAATTTTTTGCTTTTTCCCGCTCCTCTTAGCATGATAAAGAAGATTCAAAGAGAGTGAGATGCCAGCTCCTTTCATTCAGTCAGTAGCTTCAATCATTTCTGGACGTTTTTCAATGGCAAAAATCAATGAATATTGTAAATGCACAAACTGTAATTTCTCCGCATTGTAAGGTGCAATTCTGAAATTTTTTGCTTTTTCCTGCTCCTCTTAGCATGATAAAGAAGATTCAAAGAGAGTGAGATGCCAGCTCCTTTCATTCAGTCAGTAGCTTCAATCATTTCTGGACGTTTTTCAATGGCAAAAATCAATGAATATTGTAAATGCACAAACAGTAATTTCTCCGCATTGCAAGGTGCAATTCTGAAATTTTTTGCTTTTTCCTGCTCCTCTTAGCATGATAAAGAAGATTCAAAGAGAGTGAGATGCCAGCTCCTTTCATTCAGTCAGTAGCTTCAAACATTTCTGGTATATGAATAACATGATGTTTTTCAATGGCAAAAATCAATGAATATTGTAAATGCACAAACAGTAATTTCTCCGCATTGCAAGGTGCAAGTCTGAAATTTTTTGCTTTTTCCTGCTCCTCTTAGCATGATAAAGAAGATTCAAAGAGAGTGAGATGCCAGCTACTTTCATTCAGTCAGTAGCTTCAATCATTTCTGGACGTTTTTCAATGGTAAAAATCAATGAATATTGTAAATGCACAAACAGTAATTTCTCCGCATTGCAAGGTGCAATTCTGAAATTTTTTGCTTTTTCCTGCTCCTCTTAGCATGATAAAGAAGATTCAAAGAGAGTGAGATGCCAGCTCCTTTCATTCAGTCAGTAGCTTCAATCATTTCTGGACGTTTTTCAATGGCAAAAATCAATGAATATTGTAAATGCACAAACAGTAATTTCTCCGCATTGCAAGGTGCAATTCTGAAATTTTTTGCTTTTTCCTGCTCCTCTTAGCATGATAAAGAAGTTTCAAAGAGAGTGAGATGCCAGCTCCTTTCATTCAGTCAGTAGCTTCAATCATTTCTGGTAAATGAATAACATGATGTTTTTCAATGGCAAAAATCAATGAATTTTGTAAATGCACAAACACTAATTTCTCCGCATTGCAAGGCGCAATTCTGAAATTTTTTGCTTTTTCCTGCTCCTCTTAGCATGATAAAGAAGATTCAAAGAGAGTGAGATGCCAGCTCCTTTCATTCAGTCAGTAGCTTCAATCATTTCTGAACGTTTTTCAATGGCAAAAATCAATGAATATTGTAAATGCACAAACAGTAATTTCTCCGCATTGCAAGGTGCAATTCTGAAATTTTTTGCTTTTTCCTGCTCCTCTTAGCATGATAAAGAAGATTCAAAGAGAGTGAGATGCCAGCTCCTTTCATTCAGTCAGTAGCTTCAATCATTTCTGGACGTTTTTCAATGGCAAAAATCAATGAATATTGTAAATGCACAAACAGTAATTTCTCCGCATTGCAAGGTGCAATTCTGAAATTTTTTGCTTTTTCCTGCTCCTCTTAGCATGATAAAGAAGATTCAAAGAGAGTGAGGTGCCAGCTCCTTTCATTCAGTCAGTAGCTTCAAACATTTCTGGTATATGAATAACATGTTTTTCAATGGCAAAAATCAATGAATATTGTAAATGCACAAACAGTAATTTCTCCGCATTGCAAGGAGCAATTCTGAAATTTTTTGCTTTTTCCTGCTCCTCTTAGCATGATAAAGAAGATTCAAAGAGAGTGAGATGCCAGCTCCTTTCATTCAGTCAGTAGCTTCAATCATTTCTGGACGTTTTTCAATGGCAAAAATCAATGAATATTGTAAATGCACAAACAGTAATTTCTCCGCATTGCAAGGTGCAATTCTGAAATTTTTTGCTTTTTCCTGCTCCTCTTAGCATGATAAAGAAGATTCAAAGAGAGTGAGATGCCAGCTCCTTTCATTCAGTCAGTAGCTTCAATCATTTCTGGACGTTTTTCAATGGCAAAAATCAATGAATATTGTAAATGCACAAACTGTAATTTCTCCGCATTGCAAGGTGCAATTCTGAAATTTTTTGCTTTTTCCTGCTCCTCTTAGCATGATAAAGAAGATTCAAAGAGAGTGAGATGCCAGCTCCTTTCATTCAGTCAGTAGCTTCAAACATTTCTGGTATATGAATAACATGATGTTTTTCAATGGCAAAAATCAATGAATATTGTAAATGCACAAACAGTAATTTCTCCGCATTGCAAGGTGCAATTCTGAAATTTTTTGTTTTTTCCTGCTCCTCTTAGCATGATAAAGAAGATTCAAAGAGAGTGAGATGCCAGCTCCTTTCATTCAGTCAGTAGCTTCAAACATTTCTGGTATATGAATAACATGATGTTTTTCAATGGCAAAAATCAATGAATATTGTAAATGCACAAACAGTAATTTCTCCGCATTGCAAGGTGCAATTCTGAAATTTTTTGCTTTTTCCTGCTCCTCTTAGCATGTTAAAGAAGATTCAAAGAGAGTGAGATGCCAGCTCCTTTCGTTCAGTCAGTAGCCTCAATCATTTCTGGACGTTTTTCAATGGTAAAAATCAATGAATATTGTAAATGCACAAACAGTAATTTCTCCGCATTGCAAGGTGCAATTCTGAAATTTTTTGCTTTTTCCTGCTCCTCTTAGCATGATAAAGAAGATTCAAAGAGAGTGAGATGCCAGCTCCTTTCATTCAGTCAGTAGCTTCAAACATTTCTGGTATATGAATAACATGATGTTTTTCAATGGCAAAAATCAATGAATATTGTAAATGCACAAACAGTAATTTCTCCGCATTGCAAGGTGCAATTCTGAAATTTTTTGCTTTTTCCTGCTCCTCTTAGCATGATAAAGAAGATTCAAAGAGAGTGAGATGCCAGCTCCTTTCATTCAGTCAGTAGCTTCAATCATTTCTGGTATATGAATAACATGATGTTTTTCAATGGCAAAAATCAATGAATATTGTAAATGCACAAACAGTAATTTCTCCGCATTGCAAGGTGCAATTCTGAAATTTTTTGCTTTTTCCTGCTCCTCTTAGCATGATAAAGAAGATTCAAAGAGAGTGAGATGCCAGCTCCTTTCATTCAGTCAGTAGCTTCAATAATTTCTGGACGTTTTTCAATGGCAAAAATCAATGAATATTGTAAATGCACAAACAGTAATTTCTCCGCATTGCAAGGTGCAATTCTGAAATTTTTTGCTTTTTCCTGCTCCTCTTAGCATGATAAACATGATTCAAAGAGAGTGAGATGCCAGCTCCTTTCATTCAGTCAGTAGCTTCAATCATTTCTGGACGTTTTTCAATGGCAAAAATCAATGAATATTGTAAATGCACAAACAGTAATTTCTCCGCATTGCAAGGTGCAATTCTGAAATTTTTTGCTTTTACCTGCTCCTCTTAGCATGATAAAGAAGATTCAAAGAGAGTGAGATGCCAGCTCCTTTCATTCAGTCAGTAGCTTCAATCATTTCTGGACGTTTTTCAATGGCAAAAATCAATGAATATTGTAAATGCACAAACAGTAATTTCTCCGCATTGCAAGTTGCAATTCTGAAATTTTTTGCTTTTTCCTGCTCCACTTAGCATGATAAAGAAGATTCAAAGAGAGTGAGATGCCAGCTCCTTTCATTCAGTCAGTAGCTTCAAACATTTCTGGTATATGAATAACATGATGTTTTTCAATGGCAAAAATCAATGAATATTGTAAATGCACAAACAGTAATTTCTCCGCATTGCAAGGTGCAATTCTGAAATTTTTTGCTTTTTCCTGCTCCTCTTAGCATGATAAAGAAGATTCAAAGAGAGTGAGATGCCAGCTCCTTTCGTTCAGTCAGTAGCTTCAATCATTTCTGGACGTTTTTCAATGGCAAAAATCATTGAATATTATAAATGCACAAACAGTAATTTCTCCGCATTGCATAGTGCAATTCTGAAATTTTTTTACTTTTTCCTGCTCCTCTTAGCATGATAAAGAAGATTCAAAGAGAGTGAGATGCCAGCTCCTTTCATTCAGTCAGTAGCTTCAATCATTTCTGGTATATGAATAACATGATGTTTTTCAATGGCAAAAATCAATGAATATTGTAAATGCACAAACAGTAATTTCTCCGCATTGCAAGGTGCAATTCTGAAATTTTTTGCTTTTTCCTGCTCCTCTTAGCATGATAAAGAAGATTCAAAGAGAGTGAGATGCCAGCTCCTTTCATTCAGTCAGTAGCTTCAATAATTTCTGGACGTTTTTCAATGGCAAAAATCAATGAATATTGTAAATGCACAAACAGTAATTTCTCCGCATTGCAAGGTGCAATTCTGAAATTTTTTGCTTTTTCCTGCTCCTCTTAGCATGATAAACATGAATCAAAGAGAGTGAGATGCCAGCTCCTTTCATTCAGTCAGTAGCTTCAATCATTTCTGGACGTTTTTCAATGGCAAAAATCAATGAATATTGTAAATGCACAAACAGTAATTTCTCCGCATTGCAAGGTGCAATTATGAAATTTTTTGCTTTTTCCTGCTCCTCTTAGCATGATAAAGAAGATTCAAAGAGAGTGAGATGCCAGCTCCTTTCATTCAGTCAGTAGCTTCAAACATTTCTGGTATATGAATAACATGATGTTTTTCAATGGCAAAAATCAATGAATATTGTAAATGCACAAACAGTAATTTCTCCGCATTGCAAGGTGCAATTCTGAAATTTTTTGCTTTTTCCTGCTCCTCTTAGCATGATAAAGAAGATTCAAAGAGAGTGAGATGCCAGCTCCTTTCATTCAGTCAGTAGCTTCAATCATTTCTGGATGTTTTTCAATGGCAAAAATCAATGAATATTGTAAATGCACAAACAGTAATTTCTCCGCATTGCAAGGTGCAATTCTGAAATTTTTTGCTTTTTCCTGCTCCTCTTAGCATGATAAACAAGATTCAAAGAGAGTGAGATGCCAGCTCCTTTCATTCAGTCAGTAGCTTCAATCATTTCTGGACGTTTTTCAATGGCAAAAATCAATGAATATTGTAAATGCACAAACAGTAATTTCTCCGCATTGCAAGGTGCAATTCTGAAATTTTTTGCTTTTTCCTGCTCCTCTTAGCATGATAAAGAAGATTCAAAGAGAGTGAGATGCCAGCTCCTTTCATTCAGTCAGTAGCTTCAAACATTTCTGGTATATGAATAACATGATGTTTTTCAATGGCAAAAATCAATGAATATTGTAAATGCACAAACAGTAATTTCTCCGCATTGCAAGGTGCAATTCTGAAATTTTTTGCTTTTTCCTGCTCCTCTTAGCATGATAAAGAAGATTCAAAGAGAGTGAGATGCCAGCTCCTTTCATTCAGTCAGTAGCTTCAATCATTTCTGGATGTTTTTCAATGGCAAAAATCAATGAATATTGTAAATGCACAAACAGTAATTTCTCCGCATTGCAAGGTGCAATTCTGAAATTTTTTGCTTTTTCCTGCTCCTCTTAGCATGATAAACAAGATTCAAAGAGAGTGAGATGCCAGCTCCTTTCATTCAGTCAGTAGCTTCAATCATTTCTGGACGTTTTTCAATGGCAAAAATCAATGAATATTGTAAATGCACAAACAGTAATTTCTCCGCATTGCAAGGTGCAATTCTGAAATTTTTTGCTTTTTCCTGCTCCTCTTAGCATGATAAAGAAGATTCAAAGAGAGTGAGATGCCAGCTCCTTTCATTCAGTCAGTAGCTTCAAACATTTCTGGTATATGAATAACATGATGTTTTTCAATGGCAAAAATCAATGAATATTGTAAATGCACAAACAGTAATTTCTCCGCATTGCAAGGTGCAAGTCTGAAATTTTTTGCTTTTTCCTGCTCCTCTTAGCAAGATAAAGAAGATTCAAAGAGAGTGAGATGCCAGCTACTTTCATTCAGTCAGTAGCTTCAATCATTTCTGGACGTTTTTCAATGGTAAAAATCAATGAATATTGTAAATGCACAAACAGTAATTTCTCCACATTGCAAGGTGCAATTCTGAAATTTTTTGCTTTTTCCTGCTCCTCTTAGCATGATAAAGAAGATTCAAAGAGAGTGAGATGCCAGCTCCTTTCATTCAGTCAGTAGCTTCAAACATTTCTGGTATATGAATAACATGATGTTTTTCAATGGCAAAAATCAATGAATATTGTAAATGCACAAACAGTAATTTCTCCGCATTGCAAGGTGCAATTCTGAAATTTTTTGCTTTTTCCTGCTCCTCTTAGCATGATAAAGAAGATTCAAAGAGAGTGAGATGCCAGCTCCTTTCATTCAGTCAGTAGCTTCAATCATTTCTGGATGTTTTTCAATGGCAAAAATCAATGAATATTGTAAATGCACAAACTGTAATTTCTCCGCATTGCAAGGTGCAATTCTGAAATTTTTTGCTTTTTCCTGCTCCTCTTAGCATAAAAAAGAAGATTCAAAGAGAGTGAGATGCCAGCTCCTTTCATTCAGTCAGTAGCTTCAATCATTTCTGGACGTTTTTCAATGGCAAAAATCAATGAATATTGTAAATGCACAAACAGTAATTTCTCCGCATTGCAAGGTGCAATTCTGAAATTTTTTGCTTTTTCCTGCTCCTCTTAGCATGATAAAGAAGATTCAAAGAGAGTGAGATGCCAGCTCCTTTCATTCAGTCAGTACCTTCAATCATTTCTGCACGTTTTTCAATGGCAAAAATCAATGAATATTGTAAATGCACAAACAGTAATTTCTCCGCATTGCAAGGTGCAATTCTGAAATTTTTTGCTTTTTCCCGCTCCTCAGCATGATAAAGATTCAAAGAGAGTGAGGTGCCAGCTCCTTTCATTCAGTCAGTAGCTTCAAACATTTCTGGTATATGAATAACATGTTTTTCAATGGCAAAAATCACTGAATATTGTAAATGCACAAACAGTAATTTCTCCGCATTGCAAGGTGCAATTCTGAAATTTTTTGCTTTTTCCTGCTCCTCTTAGCATGATAAAGAAGATTCAAAGAGAGTGAGATGCCAGCTCCTTTCATTCAGTCAGTAGCTTCAAACATTTCTGGTATATGAATAACATGATGTTTTTCAATGGCAAAAATCAATGAATATTGTAAATGCACAAACAGTAATTTCTCCGCATTGCAAGGTGCAATTCTGAAATTTTTTGCTTTTTCCTGCTCCTCTTAGCATGATAAAGAAGATTCAAAGAGAGTGAGATGCCAGCTCCTTTCATTCAGTCAGTAGCTTCAATCATTTCTGGATGTTTTTCAATGGCAAAAATCAATGAATATTGTAAATGCACAAACTGTAATTTCTCCGCATTGCAAGGTGCAATTCTGAAATTTTTTGCTTTTTCCTGCTCCTCTTAGCATGATAAAGAAGATTCAAAGAGAGTGAGATGCCAGCTCCTTTCATTCAGTCAGTAGCTTCAATCATTTCTGGACGTTTTTCAATGGCAAAAATCAATGAATATTGTAAATGCACAAACAGTAATTTCTCCGCATTGCAAGGTGCAATTCTGAAATTTTTTGCTTTTTCCTGCTCCTCTTAGCATGATAAAGAAGATTCAAAGAGAGTGAGATGCCAGCTCCTTTCATTCAGTCAGTACCTTCAATCATTTCTGGACGTTTTTCAATGGCAAAAATCAATGAAAATTGTAAGTGCACAAACAGTAATTTCTCCGCATTGCAAGGTGCGATTCTGAAATTTTTTGCTTTTTCCTGCTCCTCTTAGCATGATAAAGAAGATTCAAAGAGAGTGAGATGCCAGCTCCTTTCATTCAGTCAGTAGCTTCAAACATTTCTGGTATATGAATAACATGATGTTTTTCAATGGCAAAAATCAATGAATATTGTAAATGCACAAACAGTAATTTCTCCGCATTGCAAGGTGCAAGTCTGAAATTTTTTGCTTTTTCCTGCTCCTCTTAGCATGATAAAGAAGATTCAAAGAGAGTGAGATGCCAGCTACTTTCATTCAGTCAGTAGCTTCAATCATTTCTGGACCTTTTTCAATGGTAAAAATCAATGAATATTGTAAATGCACAAACAGTAATTTCTCCACATTGCAAGGTGCAATTCTGAAATTTTTTGCTTTTTCCTGCTCCTCTTAGCATGATAAAGAAGATTCAAAGAGAGTGAGATGCCAGCTCCTTTCATTCAGTCAGTAGCTTCAAACATTTCTGGTATATGAATAACATGATGTTTTTCAATGGCAAAAATCAATGAATATTGTAAATGCACAAACAGTAATTTCTCCGCATTGCAAGGTGCAATTCTGAAATTTTTTGCTTTTTCCTGCTCCTCTTAGCATGATAAAGAAGATTCAAAGAGAGTGAGATGCCAGCTCCTTTCATTCAGTCAGTAGCTTCAAACATTTCTGGTATATGAATAACATGATGTTTTTCAATGGCAAAAATCAATGAATATTGTAAATGCACAAACAGTAATTTCTCCGCATTGCAATTTGCAATTCTGAAATTTTTTGCTTTTTCCTGCTCCTCTTAGCATGATAAAGAAGATTCAAAGAGAGTGAGATGCCAGCTCCTTTCATTCAGTCAGTAGCTTCAATCATTTCTGGATGTTTTTCAATGGCAAAAATCAATGAATATTGTAAATGCACAAACAGTAATTTCTCCGCATTGCAAGGTGCAATTCTGAAATTTTTTGCTTTTTCCTGCTCCTCTTAGCATGATAAAGAAGATTCAAAGAGAGTGAGATGTCAGCTCCTTTCATTCAGTCAGTAGCTTCAAACATTTCTGGTATACGAATAACATGATGTTTTTCAATGGCAAAAATCAATGAATTTTGTAAATGCACAAACAGTAATTTCTCCGCATTGCAAGGTGCAATTCTGAAATTTTTTGCTTTTTCCTGCTCCTCTTAGCATGATAAAGAAGATTCAAAGAGAGTGAGATGCCAGCTCCTTTCATTCAGTCAGTAGCTTCAATCATTTCTGGATGTTTTTCAATGGCAAAAATCAATGAATATTGTAAATGCACAAACAGTAATTTCTCCGCATTGCAAGGTGCAATTCTGAAATTTTTTGCTTTTTCCTGCTCCTCTTAGCATGATAAACAAGATTCAAAGAGAGTGAGATGCCAGCTCCTTTCATTCAGTCAGTAGCTTCAATCATTTCTGGACGTTTTTCAATGGCAAAAATCAATGAATATTGTAAATGCACAAACAGTAATTTCTCCGCATTGCAAGGTGCAATTCTGAAATTTTTTGCTTTTTCCTGCTCCTCTTAGCATGATAAAGAAGATTCAAAGAGAGTGAGATGCCAGCTCCTTTCATTCAGTCAGTAGCTTCAAACATTTCTGGTATATGAATAACATGATGTTTTTCAATGGCAAAAATCATTGAATATTGTAAATGCACAAACAGTAATTTCTCCGCATTGCAAGGTGCAAGTCTGAAATTTTTTGCTTTTTCCTGCTCCTCTTAGCATGATAAAGAAGATTCAAAGAGAGTGAGATGCCAGCTACTTTCATTCAGTCAGTAGCTTCAATCATTTCTGGACGTTTTTCAATGGTAAAAATCAATGAATATTGTAAATGCACAAACAGTAATTTCTCCACATTGCAAGGTGCAATTCTGAAATTTTTTGCTTTTTCCTGCTCCTCTTAGCATGATAAAGAAGATTCAAAGAGAGTGAGATGCCAGCTCCTTTCATTCAGTCAGTAGCTTCAAACATTTCTGGTATATGAATAACATGATGTTTTTCAATGGCAAAAATCAATGAATATTGTAAATGCACAAACAGTAATTTCTCCGCATTGCAAGGTGCAATTCTGAAATTTTTTGCTTTTTCCTGCTCCTCTTAGCATGATAAACAAGATTCAAAGAGAGTGAGATGCCAGCTCCTTTCATTCAGTCAGTAGCTTCAATCATTTCTGGGCGTTTTTCAATGGCAAAAATCAATGAATATTGTAAATGCACAAACAGTAATTTCTCCGCATTGCAAGGTGCAATTCTGAAATTTTTTGCTTTTTCCTGCTCCTCTTAGCATGATAAAGAAGATTCAAAGAGAGTGAGATGCCAGCTCCTTTCATTCAGTCAGTAGCTTCAAACATTTCTGGTATATGAATAACATGATGTTTTTCAATGGCAAAAATCAATGAATATTGTAAATGCACAAACAGTAATTTCTCCGCATTGCAAGGTGCAAGTCTGAAATTTTTTGCTTTTTCCTGCTCCTCTTAGCATGATAAAGAAGATTCAAAGAGAGTGAGATGCCAGCTACTTTCATTCAGTCAGTAGCTTCAATCATTTCTGGACGTTTTTCAATGGTAAAAATCAATGAATATTGTAAATGCACAAACAGTAATTTCTCCACATTGCAAGGTGCAATTCTGAAATTTTTTGCTTTTTCCTGCTCCTCTTAGCATGATAAAGAAGATTCAAAGAGAGTGAGATGCCAGCTCCTTTCATTCAGTCAGTAGCTTCAAACATTTCTGGTATATGAATAACATGATGTTTTTCAATGGCAAAAATCAATGAATATTGTAAATGCACAAACAGTAATTTCTCCGCATTGCAAGGTGCAATTCTGAAATTTTTTGCTTTTTCCTGCTCCTCTTAGCATGATAAAGAAGATTCAAAGAGAGTGAGATGCCAGCTCCTTTCATTCAGTCAGTAGCTTCAATCATTTCTGGATGTTTTTCAATGGCAAAAATCAATGAATATTGTAAATGCACAAACTGTAATTTCTCCGCATTGCAAGGTGCAATTCTGAAATTTTTTGCTTTTTCCTGCTCCTCTTAGCATAATAAAGAAGATTCAAAGAGAGTGAGATGCCAGCTCCTTTCATTCAGTCAGTAGCTTCAATCATTTCTGGACGTTTTTCAATGGCAAAAATCAATGAATATTGTAAATGCACAAACAGTAATTTCTCCGCATTGCAAGGTGCAATTCTGAAATTTTTTGCTTTTTCCTGCTCCTCTTAGCATGATAAAGAAGATTCAAAGAGAGTGAGATGCCAGCTCCTTTCATTCAGTCAGTACCTTCAATCATTTCTGGACGTTTTTCAATGGCAAAAATCAATGAATATTGTAAATGCACAAACAGTAATTTCTCCGCATTGCAAGGTGCAATTCTGAAATTTTTTGCTTTTTCCCGCTCCTCTTAGCATGATAAAGATTCAAAGAGAGTGAGGTGCCAGCTCCTTTCATTCAGTCAGTAGCTTCAAACATTTCTGGTATATGAATAACATGTTTTTCAATGGCAAAAATCAATGAATATTGTAAATGCACAAACAGTAATTTCTCCGCATTGCAAGGTGCAATTCTGAAATTTTTTGCTTTTTCCTGCTCCTCTTAGCATGATAAAGAAGATTCAAAGAGAGTGAGATGCCAGCTCCTTTCATTCAGTCAGTAGCTTCAAACATTTCTGGTATATGAATAACATGATGTTTTTCAATGGCAAAAATCAATGAATATTGTAAATGCACAAACAGTAATTTCTCCGCATTGCAAGGTGCAAGTCTGAAATTTTTTGCTTTTTCCTGCTCCTCTTAGCATGATAAAGAAGATTCAAAGAGAGTGAGATGCCAGCTACTTTCATTCAGTCAGTAGCTTCAATCATTTCTGGACCTTTTTCAATGGTAAAAATCAATGAATATTGTAAATGCACAAACAGTAATTTCTCCACATTGCAAGGTGCAATTCTGAAATTTTTTGCTTTTTCCTGCTCCTCTTAGCATGATAAAGAAGATTCAAAGAGAGTGAGATGCCAGCTCCTTTCATTCAGTCAGTAGCTTCAAACATTTCTGGTATATGAATAACATGATGTTTTTCAATGGCAAAAATCAATGAATATTGTAAATGCACAAACAGTAATTTCTCCGCATTGCAAGGTGCAATTCTGAAATTTTTTGCTTTTTCCTGCTCCTCTTAGCATGATAAAGAAGATTCAAAGAGAGTGAGATGCCAGCTCCTTTCATTCAGTCAGTAGCTTCAAACATTTCTGGTATATGAATAACATGATGTTTTTCAATGGCAAAAATCAATGAATATTGTAAATGCACAAACAGTAATTTCTCCGCATTGCAAGGTGCAATTCTGAAATTTTTTGCTTTTTCCTGCTCCTCTTAGCATGATAAAGAAGATTCAAAGAGAGTGAGATGCCAGCTCCTTTCATTCAGTCAGTAGCTTCAATCATTTCTGGATGTTTTTCAATGGCAAAAATCAATGAATATTGTAAATGCACAAACAGTAATTTCTCCGCATTGCAAGGTGCAATTCTGAAATTTTTTGCTTTTTCCTGCTCCTCTTAGCATGATAAAGAAGATTCAAAGAGAGTGAGATGTCAGCTCCTTTCATTCAGTCAGTAGCTTCAAACATTTCTGGTATATGAATAACATGATGTTTTTCAATGGCAAAAATCAATGAATTTTGTAAATGCACAAACAGTAATTTCTCCGCATTGCAAGGTGCAATTCTGAAATTTTTTGCTTTTTCCTGCTCCTCTTAGCATGATAAAGAAGATTCAAAGAGAGTGAGATGCCAGTTCCTTTCATTCAGTCAGTAGCTTCAATCATTTCTGGACGTTTTTCAATGGCAAAAATCAATGAATATTGTAAATGCACAAACAGTAATTTCTCCGCATTGCAAGGTGCAATTCTGAAATTTTTTGCTTTTTCCTGCTCCTCTTAGCATGATAAAGAAGATTCAAAGAGAGTGAGATGCCAGCTCCTTTCATTCAGTCAGTATCTTCAATGATTTCTGGTATATGAATAACATGATGTTTTTCAATGGCAAAAATCAATGAATATTGTAAATGCACAAACAGTAATTTCTCCGCATTGCAAGGTGCAATTCTGAAATTTTTTGCTTTTTCCTGCTCCTCTTAGCATGATAAAGAAGATTCAAAGAGAGTGAGATGCCAGCTCCTTTCATTCAGTCAGTAGCTTCAATCATTTCTGGACGTTTTTCAAAGGCAAAAATCAATGAATATTGTAAATGCACAAACAGTAATTTCTCCGCATTGCAAGGTGCAATTATGAAATTTTTTGCTTTTTCCTGCTCCTCTTAGCATGATAAACAAGATTCAAAGAGAGTGAGATGCCAGCTCCTTTCATTCAGTCAGTAGCTTCAATCATTTCTGGACGTTTTTCAATGGCAAAAATCAATGAATATTGTAAATGCACAAACAGTAATTTCTCCGCATTGCAAGGTGCAATTCTGAAATTTTTTGCTTTTTCCTGCTCCTCTTAGCATGATAAAGAAGATTCAAAGAGAGTGAGATGCCAGCTCCTTTCATTCAGTCAGTAGCTTCAAACATTTCTGGTATATGAATAACATGATGTTTTTCAATGGCAAAAATCAATGAATATTGTAAATGCACAAACAGTAATTTCTCCGCATTGCAAGGTGCAAGTCTGAAATTTTTTGCTTTTTCCTGCTCCTCTTAGCATGATAAAGAAGATACAAAGAGAATGAGATGCCAGCTACTTTCATTCAGTCAGTAGCTTCAATCATTTCTGGATGTTTTTCAATGGTAAAAATCAATGAATATTGTAAATGCACAAACAGTAATTTCTCCACATTGCAAGGTGCAATTCTGAAATTTTTTGCTTTTTCCTGCTCCTCTTAGCATGATAAAGAAGATTCAAAGAGAGTGAGATGCCAGCTCCTTTCATTCAGTCAGTAGCTTCAAACATTTCTGGTATATGAATAACATGATGTTTTTCAATGGCAAAAATCAATGAATATTGTAAATGCACAAACAGTAATTTCTCCGCATTGCAAGGTGCAATTCTGAAATTTTTTGCTTTTTCCTGCTCCTCTTAGCATGATAAAGAAGATTCAAAGAGAGTGAGATGCCAGCTCCTTTCATTCAGTCAGTAGCTTCAATCATTTCTGGATGTTTTTCAATGGCAAAAATCAATGAATATTGTAAATGCACAAACAGTAATTTCTCCGCATTGCAAGGTGCAATTCTGAAATTTTTTGCTTTTTCCTGCTCCTCTTAGCATGATAAAGAAGATTCAAAGAGAGTGAGATGTCAGCTCCTTTCATTCAGTCAGTAGCTTCAAACATTTCTGGTATACGAATAACATGATGTTTTTCAATGGCAAAAATCAATGAATTTTGTAAATGCACAAACAGTAATTTCTCCGCATTGCAAGGTGCAATTCTGAAATTTTTTGCTTTTTCCTGCTCCTCTTAGCATGATAAAGAAGATTCAAAGAGAGTGAGATGCCAGCTCCTTTCATTCAGTCAGTAGCTTCAATCATTTCTGGATGTTTTTCAATGGCAAAAATCAATGAATATTGTAAATGCACAAACAGTAATTTCTCCGCATTGCAAGGTGCAATTCTGAAATTTTTTGCTTTTTCCTGCTCCTCTTAGCATGATAAACAAGATTCAAAGAGAGTGAGATGCCAGCTCCTTTCATTCAGTCAGTAGCTTCAATCATTTCTGGACGTTTTTCAATGGCAAAAATCAATGAATATTGTAAATGCACAAACAGTAATTTCTCCGCATTGCAAGGTGCAATTCTGAAATTTTTTGCTTTTTCCTGCTCCTCTTAGCATGATAAAGAAGATTCAAAGAGAGTGAGATGCCAGCTCCTTTCATTCAGTCAGTAGCTTCAAACATTTCTGGTATATGAATAACATGATGTTTTTCAATGGCAAAAATCATTGAATATTGTAAATGCACAAACAGTAATTTCTCCGCATTGCAAGGTGCAAGTCTGAAATTTTTTGCTTTTTCCTGCTCCTCTTAGCATGATAAAGAAGATTCAAAGAGAGTGAGATGCCAGCTACTTTCATTCAGTCAGTAGCTTCAATCATTTCTGGACGTTTTTCAATGGTAAAAATCAATGAATATTGTAAATGCACAAACAGTAATTTCTCCACATTGCAAGGTGCAATTCTGAAATTTTTTGCTTTTTCCTGCTCCTCTTAGCATGATAAAGAAGATTCAAAGAGAGTGAGATGCCAGCTCCTTTCATTCAGTCAGTAGCTTCAAACATTTCTGGTATATGAATAACATGATGTTTTTCAATGGCAAAAATCAATGAATATTGTAAATGCACAAACAGTAATTTCTCCGCATTGCAAGGTGCAATTCTGAAATTTTTTGCTTTTTCCTGCTCCTCTTAGCATGATAAACAAGATTCAAAGAGAGTGAGATGCCAGCTCCTTTCATTCAGTCAGTAGCTTCAATCATTTCTGGGCGTTTTTCAATGGCAAAAATCAATGAATATTGTAAATGCACAAACAGTAATTTCTCCGCATTGCAAGGTGCAATTCTGAAATTTTTTGCTTTTTCCTGCTCCTCTTAGCATGATAAAGAAGATTCAAAGAGAGTGAGATGCCAGCTCCTTTCATTCAGTCAGTAGCTTCAAACATTTCTGGTATATGAATAACATGATGTTTTTCAATGGCAAAAATCAATGAATATTGTAAATGCACAAACAGTAATTTCTCCGCATTGCAAGGTGCAAGTCTGAAATTTTTTGCTTTTTCCTGCTCCTCTTAGCATGATAAAGAAGATTCAAAGAGAGTGAGATGCCAGCTACTTTCATTCAGTCAGTAGCTTCAATCATTTCTGGACGTTTTTCAATGGTAAAAATCAATGAATATTGTAAATGCACAAACAGTAATTTCTCCACATTGCAAGGTGCAATTCTGAAATTTTTTGCTTTTTCCTGCTCCTCTTAGCATGATAAAGAAGATTCAAAGAGAGTGAGATGCCAGCTCCTTTCATTCAGTCAGTAGCTTCAAACATTTCTGGTATATGAATAACATGATGTTTTTCAATGGCAAAAATCAATGAATATTGTAAATGCACAAACAGTAATTTCTCCGCATTGCAAGGTGCAATTCTGAAATTTTTTGCTTTTTCCTGCTCCTCTTAGCATGATAAAGAAGATTCAAAGAGAGTGAGATGCCAGCTCCTTTCATTCAGTCAGTAGCTTCAATCATTTCTGGATGTTTTTCAATGGCAAAAATCAATGAATATTGTAAATGCACAAACTGTAATTTCTCCGCATTGCAAGGTGCAATTCTGAAATTTTTTGCTTTTTCCTGCTCCTCTTAGCATAATAAAGAAGATTCAAAGAGAGTGAGATGCCAGCTCCTTTCATTCAGTCAGTAGCTTCAATCATTTCTGGACGTTTTTCAATGGCAAAAATCAATGAATATTGTAAATGCACAAACAGTAATTTCTCCGCATTGCAAGGTGCAATTCTGAAATTTTTTGCTTTTTCCTGCTCCTCTTAGCATGATAAAGAAGATTCAAAGAGAGTGAGATGCCAGCTCCTTTCATTCAGTCAGTACCTTCAATCATTTCTGGACGTTTTTCAATGGCAAAAATCAATGAATATTGTAAATGCACAAACAGTAATTTCTCCGCATTGCAAGGTGCAATTCTGAAATTTTTTGCTTTTTCCCGCTCCTCTTAGCATGATAAAGATTCAAAGAGAGTGAGGTGCCAGCTCCTTTCATTCAGTCAGTAGCTTCAAACATTTCTGGTATATGAATAACATGTTTTTCAATGGCAAAAATCAATGAATATTGTAAATGCACAAACAGTAATTTCTCCGCATTGCAAGGTGCAATTCTGAAATTTTTTGCTTTTTCCTGCTCCTCTTAGCATGATAAAGAAGATTCAAAGAGAGTGAGATGCCAGCTCCTTTCATTCAGTCAGTAGCTTCAAACATTTCTGGTATATGAATAACATGATGTTTTTCAATGGCAAAAATCAATGAATATTGTAAATGCACAAACAGTAATTTCTCCGCATTGCAAGGTGCAAGTCTGAAATTTTTTGCTTTTTCCTGCTCCTCTTAGCATGATAAAGAAGATTCAAAGAGAGTGAGATGCCAGCTACTTTCATTCAGTCAGTAGCTTCAATCATTTCTGGACCTTTTTCAATGGTAAAAATCAATGAATATTGTAAATGCACAAACAGTAATTTCTCCACATTGCAAGGTGCAATTCTGAAATTTTTTGCTTTTTCCTGCTCCTCTTAGCATGATAAAGAAGATTCAAAGAGAGTGAGATGCCAGCTCCTTTCATTCAGTCAGTAGCTTCAAACATTTCTGGTATATGAATAACATGATGTTTTTCAATGGCAAAAATCAATGAATATTGTAAATGCACAAACAGTAATTTCTCCGCATTGCAAGGTGCAATTCTGAAATTTTTTGCTTTTTCCTGCTCCTCTTAGCATGATAAAGAAGATTCAAAGAGAGTGAGATGCCAGCTCCTTTCATTCAGTCAGTAGCTTCAAACATTTCTGGTATATGAATAACATGATGTTTTTCAATGGCAAAAATCAATGAATATTGTAAATGCACAAACAGTAATTTCTCCGCATTGCAAGGTGCAATTCTGAAATTTTTTGCTTTTTCCTGCTCCTCTTAGCATGATAAAGAAGATTCAAAGAGAGTGAGATGCCAGCTCCTTTCATTCAGTCAGTAGCTTCAATCATTTCTGGATGTTTTTCAATGGCAAAAATCAATGAATATTGTAAATGCACAAACAGTAATTTCTCCGCATTGCAAGGTGCAATTCTGAAATTTTTTGCTTTTTCCTGCTCCTCTTAGCATGATAAAGAAGATTCAAAGAGAGTGAGATGTCAGCTCCTTTCATTCAGTCAGTAGCTTCAAACATTTCTGGTATATGAATAACATGATGTTTTTCAATGGCAAAAATCAATGAATTTTGTAAATGCACAAACAGTAATTTCTCCGCATTGCAAGGTGCAATTCTGAAATTTTTTGCTTTTTCCTGCTCCTCTTAGCATGATAAAGAAGATTCAAAGAGAGTGAGATGCCAGTTCCTTTCATTCAGTCAGTAGCTTCAATCATTTCTGGACGTTTTTCAATGGCAAAAATCAATGAATATTGTAAATGCACAAACAGTAATTTCTCCGCATTGCAAGGTGCAATTCTGAAATTTTTTGCTTTTTCCTGCTCCTCTTAGCATGATAAAGAAGATTCAAAGAGAGTGAGATGCCAGCTCCTTTCATTCAGTCAGTATCTTCAATGATTTCTGGTATATGAATAACATGATGTTTTTCAATGGCAAAAATCAATGAATATTGTAAATGCACAAACAGTAATTTCTCCGCATTGCAAGGTGCAATTCTGAAATTTTTTGCTTTTTCCTGCTCCTCTTAGCATGATAAAGAAGATTCAAAGAGAGTGAGATGCCAGCTCCTTTCATTCAGTCAGTAGCTTCAATCATTTCTGGACGTTTTTCAAAGGCAAAAATCAATGAATATTGTAAATGCACAAACAGTAATTTCTCCGCATTGCAAGGTGCAATTATGAAATTTTTTGCTTTTTCCTGCTCCTCTTAGCATGATAAACAAGATTCAAAGAGAGTGAGATGCCAGCTCCTTTCATTCAGTCAGTAGCTTCAATCATTTCTGGACGTTTTTCAATGGCAAAAATCAATGAATATTGTAAATGCACAAACAGTAATTTCTCCGCATTGCAAGGTGCAATTCTGAAATTTTTTGCTTTTTCCTGCTCCTCTTAGCATGATAAAGAAGATTCAAAGAGAGTGAGATGCCAGCTCCTTTCATTCAGTCAGTAGCTTCAAACATTTCTGGTATATGAATAACATGATGTTTTTCAATGGCAAAAATCAATGAATATTGTAAATGCACAAACAGTAATTTCTCCGCATTGCAAGGTGCAAGTCTGAAATTTTTTGCTTTTTCCTGCTCCTCTTAGCATGATAAAGAAGATACAAAGAGAATGAGATGCCAGCTACTTTCATTCAGTCAGTAGCTTCAATCATTTCTGGATGTTTTTCAATGGTAAAAATCAATGAATATTGTAAATGCACAAACAGTAATTTCTCCACATTGCAAGGTGCAATTCTGAAATTTTTTGCTTTTTCCTGCTCCTCTTAGCATGATAAAGAAGATTCAAAGAGAGTGAGATGCCAGCTCCTTTCATTCAGTCAGTAGCTTCAAACATTTCTGGTATATGAATAACATGATGTTTTTCAATGGCAAAAATCAATGAATATTGTAAATGCACAAACAGTAATTTCTCTGCATTGCAAGGTGCAATTCTGAAATTTTTTGCTTTTTCCTGCTCCTCTTAGCATGATAAAGAAGATTCAAAGAGAGTGAGATGCCAGCTACTTTCATTCAGTCAGTAGCTTCAATCATTTCTGGATGTTTTTCAATGGTAAAAATCAATGAATATTGTAAATGCACAAACAGTAATTTCTCCACATTGCAAGGTGCAATTCTGAAATTTTTTGCTTTTTCCTGCTCCTCTTAGCATGATAAAGAAGATTCAAAGAGAGTGAGATGCCAGCTACTTTCATTCAGTCAGTAGCTTTAATCATTTCTGGACCTTTTTCAATGGTAAAAATCAATGAATATTGTAAATGCACAAACAGTAATTTCTCCACATTGCAAGGTGCAATTCTGAAATTTTTTGCTTTTTCCTGCTCCTCTTAGCATGATAAAGAAGATTCAAAGAGAGTGAGATGCCAGCTCCTTTCATTCAGTCAGTAGCTTCAAACATTTCTGGTATATGAATAACATGATGTTTTTCAATGGCAAAAATCAATGAATATTGTAAATGCACAAACATTAATTTCTCCGCATTGCAAGGTGCAATTCTGAAATTTTTTGCTTTTTCCTGCTCCTCTTAGCATGATAAAGAAGATTCAAAGAGAGTGAGATGCCAGCTCCTTTCATTCAGTCAGTAGCTTCAAACATTTCTGGTATATGAATAACATGATGTTTTTCAATGGCAAAAATCAATGAATATTGTAAATGCACAAACAGTAATTTCTCCGCATTGCAAGGTGCAATTCTGAAATTTTTTGCTTTTTCCTGCTCCTCTTAGCATGATAAAGAAGATTCAAAGAGAGTGAGATGCCAGCTCCTTTCATTCAGTCAGTAGCTTCAATCATTTCTGGATGTTTTTCAATGGCAAAAATCAATGAATATTGTAAATGCACAAACAGTAATTTCTCCGCATTGCAAGGTGCAATTCTGAAATTTTTTGCTTTTTCCTGCTCCTCTTAGCATGATAAAGAAGATTCAAAGAGAGTGAGATGTCAGCTCCTTTCATTCAGTCAGTAGCTTCAAACATTTCTGGTATATGAATAACATGATGTTTTTCAATGGCAAAAATCAATGAATTTTGTAAATGCACAAACAGTAATTTCTCCGCATTGCAAGGTGCAATTCTGAAATTTTTTGCTTTTTCCTGCTCCTCTTAGCATGATAAAGAAGATTCAAAGAGAGTGAGATGCCAGTTCCTTTCATTCAGTCAGTAGCTTCAATCATTTCTGGACGTTTTTCAATGGCAAAAATCAATGAATATTGTAAATGCACAAACAGTAATTTCTCCGCATTGCAAGGTGCAATTCTGAAATTTTTTGCTTTTTCCTGCTCCTCTTAGCATGATAAAGAAGATTCAAAGAGAGTGAGATGCCAGCTCCTTTCATTCAGTCAGTATCTTCAATCATTTCTGGTATATGAATAACATGATGTTTTTCAATGGCAAAAATCAATGAATATTGTAAATGCACAAACAGTAATTTCTCCGCATTGCAAGGTGCAATTCTGAAATTTTTTGCTTTTTCCTGCTCCTCTTAGCATGATAAAGAAGATTCAAAGAGAGTGAGATGCCAGCTCCTTTCATTCAGTCAGTAGCTTCAATCATTTCTGGACGTTTTTCAATGGCAAAAATCAATGAATATTGTAAATGCACAAACAGTAATTTCTCCGCATTGCAAGGTGCAATTCTGAAATTTTTTGCTTTTTCCTGCTCCTCTTAGCATGATAAACAAGATTCAAAGAGAGTGAGATGCCAGCTCCTTTCATTCAGTCAGTAGCTTCAATCATTTCTGGACGTTTTTCAATGGCAAAAATCAATGAATATTGTAAATGCACAAACAGTAATTTCTCCGCATTGCAAGGTGCAATTCTGAAATTTTTTGCTTTTTCCTGCTCCTCTTAGCATGATAAAGAAGATTCAAAGAGAGTGAGATGCCAGCTCCTTTCATTCAGTCAGTAGCTTCAAACATTTCTGGTATATGAATAACATGATGTTTTTCAATGGCAAAAATCAATGAATATTGTAAATGCACAAACAGTAATTTCTCCGCATTGCAAGGTGCAAGTCTGAAATGTTTTGCTTTTTCCTGCTCCTCTTAGCATGATAAAGAAGATACAAAGAGAGTGAGATGCCAGCTACTTTCATTCAGTCAGTAGCTTCAATCATTTCTGGATGTTTTTCAATGGTAAAAATCAATGAATATTGTAAATGCACAAACAGTAATTTCTCCACATTGCAAGGTGCAATTCTGAAATTTTTTGCTTTTTCCTGCTCCTCTTAGCATGATAAAGAAGATTCAAAGAGAGTGAGATGCCATCTCCTTTCATTCAGTCAGTAGCTTCAAACATTTCTGGTATATGAATAACATGATGTTTTTCAATGGCAAAAATCAATGAATATTGTAAATGCACAAACAGTAATTTCTCTGCATTGCAAGGTGCAATTCTGAAATTTTTTGCTTTTTCCTGCTCCTCTTAGCATGATAAAGAAGATTCAAAGAGAGTGAGATGCCAGCTACTTTCATTCAGTCAGTAGCTTCAATCATTTCTGGATGTTTTTCAATGGTAAAAATCAATGAATATTGTAAATGCACAAACAGTAATTTCTCCACATTGCAAGGTGCAATTCTGAAATTTTTTGCTTTTTCCTGCTCCTCTTAGCATGATAAAGAAGATTCAAAGAGAGTGAGATGCCAGCTCCTTTCATTCAGTCAGTAGCTTCAAACATTTCTGGTATATGAATAACATGATGTTTTTCAATGGCAAAAATCAATGAATATTGTAAATGCACAAACAGTAATTTCTCCGCATTGCAAGGTGCAATTCTGAAATTTTTTGCTTTTTCCTGCTCCTCTTAGCATGATAAAGAAGATTCAAAGAGAGTGAGATGCCAGCTCCTTTCATTCAGTCAGTAGCTTCAAACATTTCTGGTATATGAATAACATGATGTTTTTCAATGGCAAAAATCAATGAATATTGTAAATGCACAAACAGTAATTTCTCCGCATTGCAAGGTGCAATTCTGAAATTTTTTGCTTTTTCCTGCTCCTCTTAGCATGATAAAGAATATTCAAAGAGAGTGAGATGCCAGCTCCTTTCATTCAGTCAGTAGCTTCAATCATTTCTGGATGTTTTTCAATGGCAAAAATCAATGAATATTGTAAATGCACAAACTGTAATTTCTCCGCATTGCAAGGTGCAATTCTGAAATTTTTTGTTTTTTCCTGCTCCTCTTAGCATGATAAAGAAGATTCAAAGAGAGTGAGATGCCAGCTCCTTTCATTCAGTCAGTAGCTTCAATCATTTCTGGACGTTTTTCAATGGCAAAAATCAATGAATATTGTAAATGCACAAACAGTAATTTCTCCGCATTGCAAGGTGCAATTCTGAAATTTTTTGCTTTTTCCTGCTCCTCTTAGCATGATAAAGAAGATTCAAAGAGAGTGAGATGCCAGCTCCTTTCATTCAGTCAGTACCTTCAATCATTTCTGGATGTTTTTCAATGGCAAAAATCAATGAATATTGTAAATGCACAAACAGTAATTTCTCCGCATTGCAAGGTGCAATTCTGAAATTTTTTGCTTTTTCCCGCTCCTCTTAGCATGATAAAGAAGATTCAAAGAGAGTGAGGTGCCAGCTCCTTTCATTCAGTCAGTAGCTTCAAACATTTCTGGTATATGAATAACATGTTTTTCAATGGCAAAAATCAATGAATATTGTAAATGCACAAACAGTAATTTCTCCGCATTGCAAGGTGCAATTCTGAAATTTTTTGATTTTTCCTGCTCCTCTTAGCATGATAAAGAAGATTCAAAGAGAGTGAGATGCCAGCTCCTTTCATTCAGTCAGTAGCTTCAATCATTTCTGGACGTTTTTCAATGGCAAAAATCAATGAATATTGTAAATGCACAAACAGTAATTTCTCCGCATTGCAAGGTGCAATTCTGAAATTTTTTGCTTTTTCCTGCTCCTCTTAGCATGATAAAGAAGATTCAAAGAGAGTGAGATGCCAGCTCCTTTCATTCAGTCAGTAGCTTCAATCATTTCTGGACGTTTTTCAATGGCAAAAATCAATGAATATTGTAAATGCACAAACAGTAATTTCTCCGCATTGCAAGGTGCAATTCTGAAATTTTTTGCTTTTTCCTGCTCCTCTTAGCATGATAAAGAAGATTCAAAGAGAGTGAGATGCCAGCTCCTTTCATTCAGTCAGTAGCTTCAAACATTTCTGGTATATGAATAACATGATGTTTTTCAATGGCAAAAATCAATGAATATTGTAAATGCACAAACAGTAATTTCTCCGCATTGCAAGGTGCAAGTCTGAAATTTTTTGCTTTTTCCTGCTCCTCTTAGCATGGTAAAGAAGATTCAAAGAGAGTGAGATGCCAGCTACTTTCATTCAGTCAGTAGCTTCAATCATTTCTGGACGTTTTTCAATGGTAAAAATCAATGAATATTGTAAATGCACAAACAGTAATTTCTCCACATTGCAAGGTGCAATTCTGAAATTTTTTGCTTTTTCCTGCTCCTCTTAGCATGATAAAGAAGATTCAAAGAGAGTGAGATGCCAGCTCCTTTCATTCAGTCAGTAGCTTCAAACATTTCTGGTATATGAAGAACATGATGTTTTTCAATGGCAAAAATCAATGAATATTGTAAATGCACAAACAGTAATTTCTCCGCATTGCAAGGTGCAATTCTGAAATTTTTTGCTTTTTCCTGCTCCTCTTAGCATGATAAAGAAGATTCAAAGAGAGTGAGATGCCAGCTCCTTTCATTCAGTCAGTAGCTTCAAACATTTCTGGTATATGAATAACATGATGTTTTTCAATGGCAAAAATCAATGAATATTGTAAATGCACAAACAGTAATTTCTCCGCATTGCAAGGTGCAATTCTGAAATTTTTTGCTTTTTCCTGCTCCTCTTAGCATGATAAAGAAGATTCAAAGAGAGTGAGATGCCAGCTCCTTTCATTCAGTCAGTAGCTTCAATCATTTCTGGACGTTTTTCAATGGCAAAAATCAATGAATATTGTAAATGCACAAACAGTAATTTCTCCGCATTGCAAGGTGCAATTCTGAAATTTTTTGCTTTTTCCTGCTCCTCTTAGCATGATAAAGAAGATTCAAAGAGAGTGAGATGCCAGCTCCTTTCATTCAGTCAGTAGCTTCAATCATTTCTGGACGTTTTTCAATGGCAAAAATCAATGAATATTGTAAATGCACAAACAGTAATTTCTCCGCATTGCAAGGTGCAATTCTGAAATTTTTTGCTTTTTCCTGCTCCTCTTAGCATGACAAAGAAGATTCAAAGAGAGTAAGATGCCAGCTCCTTTCATTCAGTCAGTAGCTTCAATCATTTCTGGTATATGAATAACATGATGTTTTTCAATGGCAAAAATCAATGAATATTGTAAATGCACAAACAGTAATTTCTCCGCATTGCAAGGTGCAATTCTGAAATTTTTTGCTTTTTCCTGCTCCTCTTAGCATGATAAAGAAGATTCAAAGAGAGTGAGATGCCAGCTCCTTTCATTCAGTCAGTAGCTTCAATCATTTCTGGACGTTTTTCAATGGCAAAAATCAATGAATATTGTAAATGCACAAACAGTAATTTCTCCGCATTGCAAGGTGCAATTCTGAAATTTTTTGCTTTTTCCTGCTCCTCTTAGCATGATAAAGAAGATTCAAAGAGAGTGAGATGCCAGCTCCTTTCATTCAGTCAGTAGCTTCAATCATTTCTGGACGTTTTTCAATGGCAAAAATCAATGAATATTGTAAATGCACAAACAGTAATTTCTCCGCATTGCAAGGTGCAATTCTGAAATTTTTTGCTTTTTCCTGCTCCTCTTAGCATGATAAAGAAGATTCAAAGAGAGTGAGATGCCAGCTCCTTTCATTCAGTCAGTAGCTTCAAACATTTCTTGTATATGAATAACATGATGTTTTTCAATGGCAAAAATCAATGAATATTGTAAAAGCACAAACAGTAATTTCTCCGCATTGCAAGGTGCAATTCTGAAATTTTTTGCTTTTTCCTGCTCCTCTTAGCATGATAAAGAAGATTCAAAGAGAGTGAGATGCCAGCTCCTTTCATTCAGTCAGTAGCTTCAATCATTTCTGGACGTTTTTCAATGGCAAAAATCAATGAATATTGTAAATGCACAAACAGTAATTTCTCCGCATTGCAAGGTGCAATTCTGAAATTTTTTGCTTTTTCCTGCTCCTCTTAGCATGATAAAGAAGATTCAAAGAGAGTGAGATGCCAGCTCCTTTCATTCAGTCAGTAGCTTCAATCATTTCTGGTATATGAATAACATGATGTTTTTCAATGGCAAAAATCAATGAATATTGTAAATGCACAAACAGTAATTTCTCCGCATTGCAAGTTGCAATTCTGAAATTTTTTGCTTTTTCCTGCTCCTCTTAGCATGATAAAGAAGATTCAAAGAGAGTGAGATGCCAGCTCCTTTCATTCAGTCAGTAGCTTCAATCATTTCTGGACGTTTTTCAATGGCAAAAATCAATGAATATTGTAAATGCACAAACAGTAATTTCTCCGCATTGCAAGGTGCAATTCTGAAATTTTTTGCTTTTTCCTGCTCCTCTTAGCATGATAAAGAAGATTCAAAGAGAGTGAGATGCCAGCTCCTTTCATTCAGTCAGTAGCTTCAATCATTTCTGGACGTTTTTCAATGGCAAAAATCAATGAATATTGTAAATGCACAAACAGTAATTTCTCCGCATTGCAAGGTGCAATTCTGAAATTTTTTGCTTTTTCCTGCTCCTCTTAGCATGATAAAGAAGATTCAAAGAGAGTTAGATGCCAGCTCCTTTCATTCAGTCAGTAGCTTCAAACATTTCTGGTATATGAATAACATGATGTTTTTCAATGGCAAAAATCAATGAATATTGTAAAAGCACAAACAGTAATTTCTCCGCATTGCAAGGTGCAATTCTGAAATTTTTTGCTTTTTCCTGCTCCTCTTAGCATGATAAAGAAGATTCAAAGAGAGTGAGATGCCAGCTCCTTTCATTCAGTCAGTAGCTTCAATCATTTCTGGACGTTTTTCAATGGCAAAAATCAATGAATATTGTAAATGCACAAACAGTAATTTCTCCGCATTGCAAGGTGCAATTCTGAAATTTTTTGCTTTTTCCTGCTCCTCTTAGCATGATAAAGAAGATTCAAAGAGAGTGAGATGCCAGCTCCTTTCATTCAGTCAGTACCTTCAATCATTTCTGGATGTTTTTCAATGGCAAAAATCAATGAATATTGTAAATGCACAAACAGTAATTTCTCCGCATTGCAAGGTGCAATTCTGAAATTTTTTGCTTTTTCCCGCTCCTCTTAGCATGATAAAGAAGATTCAAAGAGAGTGAGGTGCCAGCTCCTTTCATTCAGTCAGTAGCTTCAAACATTTCTGGTATATGAATAACATGTTTTTCAATGGCAAAAATCAATGAATATTGTAAATGCACAAACAGTAATTTCTCCGCATTGCAAGGTGCAATTCTGAAATTTTTTGATTTTTCCTGCTCCTCTTAGCATGATAAAGAAGATTCAAAGAGAGTGAGATGCCAGCTCCTTTCATTCAGTCAGTAGCTTCAATCATTTCTGGACGTTTTTCAATGGCAAAAATCAATGAATATTGTAAATGCACAAACAGTAATTTCTCCGCATTGCAAGGTGCAATTCTGAAATTTTTTGCTTTTTCCTGCTCCTCTTAGCATGATAAAGAAGATTCAAAGAGAGTGAGATGCCAGCTCCTTTCATTCAGTCAGTAGCTTCAATCATTTCTGGACGTTTTTCAATGGGAAAAATCAATGAATATTGTAAATGCACAAACAGTAATTTCTCCGCATTGCAAGGTGCAATTCTGAAATTTTTTGCTTTTTCCTGCTCCTCTTAGCATGATAAAGAAGATTCAAAGAGAGTGAGATGCCAGCTCCTTTCATTCAGTCAGTAGCTTCAAACATTTCTGGTATATGAATAACAAGTTGTTTTTCAATGGCAAAAATCAATGAATATTGTAAATGCACAAACAGTAATTTCTCCGCATTGCAAGGTGCAAGTCTGAAATTTTTTGCTTTTTCCTGCTCCTCTTAGCATGGTAAAGAAGATTCAAAGAGAGTGAGATGCCAGCTACTTTCATTCAGTCAGTAGCTTCAATCATTTCTGGACGTTTTTCAATGGTAAAAATCAATGAATATTGTAAATGCACAAACAGTAATTTCTCCACATTGCAAGGTGCAATTCTGAAATTTTTTGCTTTTTCCTGCTCCTCTTAGCATGATAAAGAAGATTCAAAGAGAGTGAGATGCCAGCTCCTTTCATTCAGTCAGTAGCTTCAAACATTTCTGGTATATGAATAACATGATGTTTTTCAATGGCAAAAATCAATGAATATTGTAAATGCACAAACAGTAATTTCTCCGCATTGCAAGGTGCAATTCTGAAATTTTTTGCTTTTTCCTGCTCCTCTTAGCATGATAAAGAAGATTCAAAGAGAGTGAGATGCCAGCTCCTTTCATTCAGTCAGTAGCTTCAAACATTTCTGGTATATGAATAACATGATGTTTTTCAATGGCAAAAATCAATGAATATTGTAAATGCACAAACAGTAATTTCTCCGCATTGCAAGGTGCAATTCTGAAATTTTTTGCTTTTTCATGCTCCTCTTAGCATGATAAAGAAGATTCAAAGAGAGTGAGATGCCAGCTCCTTTCATTCAGTCAGTAGCTTCAATCATTTCTGGACGTTTTTCAATGGCAAAAATCAATGAATATTGTAAATGCACAAACAGTAATTTCTCCGCATTGCAAGGTGCAATTCTGAAATTTTTTGCTTTTTCCTGCTCCTCTTAGCATGATAAAGAAGATTCAAAGAGAGTGAGATGCCAGCTCCTTTCATTCAGTCAGTAGCTTCAATCATTTCTGGACGTTTTTCAATGGCAAAAATCAATGAATATTGTAAATGCACAAACAGTAATTTCTCCGCATTGCAAGGTGCAATTCTGAAATTTTTTGCTTTTTCCTGCTCCTCTTAGCATGATAAAGAAGATTCAAAGAGAGTGAGATGCCAGCTCCTTTCATTCAGTCAGTAGCTTCAAACATTTCTGGTATATGAATAACATGATGTTTTTCAATGGCAAAAATCAATGAATATTGTAAATGCACAAACAGTAATTTCTCCGCATTGCAAGGTGCAATTCTGAAATTTTTTGCTTTTTCCTGCTCCTCTTAGCATGATAAAGAAGATTCAAAGAGAGTGAGATGCCAGCTCCTTTCATTCAGTCAGTAGCTTCAATCATTTCTGGACGTTTTTCAATGGCAAAAATCAATGAATATTGTAAATGCACAAACAGTAATTTCTCCGCATTGCAAGGTGCAATTCTGAAATTTTTTGCTTTTTCCTGCTCCTCTTAGCATGATAAAGAAGATTCAAAGAGAGTGAGATGCCAGCTCCTTTCATTCAGTCAGTAGCTTCAATCATTTCTGGACGTTTTTCAATGGCAAAAATCAATGAATATTGTAAATGCACAAACAGTAATTTCTCCGCATTGCAAGGTGCAATTCTGAAATTTTTTGCTTTTTCCTGCTCCTCTTAGCATGACAAAGAAGATTCAAAGAGAGTAAGATGCCAGCTCCTTTCATTCAGTCAGTAGCTTCAATCATTTCTGGTATATGAATAACATGATGTTTTTCAATGGCAAAAATCAATGAATATTGTAAATGCACAAACAGTAATTTCTCCGCATTGCAAGGTGCAATTCTGAAATTTTTTGCTTTTTCCTGCTCCTCTTAGCATGATAAAGAAGATTCAAAGAGAGTGAGATGCCAGCTCCTTTCATTCAGTCAGTAGCTTCAATCATTTCTGGACGTTTTTCAATGGCAAAAATCAATGAATATTGTAAATGCACAAACAGTAATTTCTCCGCATTGCAAGGTGCAATTCTGAAATTTTTTGCTTTTTCCTGCTCCTCTTAGCATGATAAAGAAGATTCAAAGAGAGTGAGATGCCAGCTCCTTTCATTCAGTCAGTAGCTTCAATCATTTCTGGACGTTTTTCAATGGCAAAAATCTATGAATATTGTAAATGCACAAACAGTAATTTCTCCGCATTGCAAGGTGCAATTCTGAAATTTTTTGCTTTTTCCTGCTCCTCTTAGCATGATAAAGAAGATTCAAAGAGAGTGAGATGCCAGCTCCTTTCATTCAGTCAGTAGCTTCAAACATTTCTTGTATATGAATAACATGATGTTTTTCAATGGCAAAAATCAATGAATATTGTAAAAGCACAAACAGTAATTTCTCCGCATTGCAAGGTGCAATTCTGAAATTTTTTGCTTTTTCCTGCTCCTCTTAGCATGATAAAGAAGATTCAAAGAGAGTGAGATGCCAGCTCCTTTCATTCAGTCAGTAGCTTCAATCATTTCTGGTATATGAATAACATGATGTTTTTCAATGGCAAAAATCAATGAATATTGTAAATGCACAAACAGTAATTTCTCCGCATTGCAAGTTGCAATTCTGAAATGTTTTGCTTTTTCCTGCTCCTCTTAGCATGATAAAGAAGATTCAAAGAGAGTGAGATGCCAGCTCCTTTCATTCAGTCAGTAGCTTCAAACATTTCTGGTATATGAATAACATGATGTTTTTCAATGGCAAAAATCAATGAATATTGTAAATGCACAAACAGTAATTTCTCCGCATTGCAAGGTGCAATTCTGAAATTTTTTGCTTTTTCCTGCTCCTCTTAGCATGATAAAGAAGATTCAAAGAGAGTGAGATGCCAGTTCCTTTCATTCAGTCAGTAGCTTCAATCATTTCTGGACGTTTTTCAATGGCAAAAATCAATGAATATTGTAAATGCACAAACAGTAATTTCTCCGCATTGCAAGGTGCAATTCTGAAATTTTTTGCTTTTTCCTGCTCCTCTTAGCATGATAAAGAAGATTCAAAGAGAGTTAGATGCCAGCTCCTTTCATTCAGTCAGTAGCTTCAAACATTTCTGGTATATGAATAACATGATGTTTTTCAATGGCAAAAATCAATGAATATTGTAAAAGCACAAACAGTAATTTCTCCGCATTGCAAGGTGCAATTCTGAAATTTTTTGCTTTTTCCTGCTCCTCTTAGCATGATAAAGAAGATTCAAAGAGAGTGAGATGCCAGCTCCTTTCATTCAGTCAGTAGCTTCAATCATTTCTGGACGTTTTTCAATGGCAAAAATCAATGAATATTGTAAATGCACAAACAGTAATTTCTCCGCATTGCAAGGTGCAATTCTGAAATTTTTTGCTTTTTCCTGCTCCTCTTAGCATGATAAAGAAGATTCAAAGAGAGTGAGATGCCAGCTCCTTTCATTCAGTCAGTAGCTTCAATCATTTCTGGTATATGAATAACATGATGTTTTTCAATGGCAAAAATCAATGAATATTGTAAATGCACAAACAGTAATTTCTCCACATTGCAAGGTGCAATTCTGAAATTTTTTGCTTTTTCCTGCTCCTCTTAGCATGATAAAGAAGATTCAAAGAGAGTGAGATGCCAGCTCCTTTCATTCAGTCAGTAGCTTCAATCATTTCTGGACGTTTTTCAATGGCAAAAATCAATGAATATTGTAAATGCACAAACAGTAATTTCTCCGCATTGCAAGGTGCAATTCTGAAATTTTTTGCTTTTTCCTGCTCCTCTTAGCATGATAAAGAAGATTCAAAGAGAGCGAATTGCCAGCTCCTTTCATTCAGTCAGTAGCTTCAATCATTTCTGGTATATGAATAACATGATGTTTTTCAATGGCAAAAATCAATGAATATTGTAAATGCACAAACAGTAATTTCTCCGCATTGCAAGGTGCAATTGTGAAATTTTTTGCTTTTTCCTGCTCCTCTTAGCATGATAAAGAAGATTCAAAGAGAGTGAGATGCCAGCTCCTTTCATTCAGTCAGTAGCTTCAATTATTTCTGGACGTTTTTCAATGGCAAAAATCAATGAATATTGTAAATGCACAAACAGTAATTTCTCCGCATTGCAAGGTGCAATTCTGAAATTTTTTGCTTTTTCCTGCTCCTCTTAGCATGATAAAGAAGATTCAAAGAGAGTGAGATGCCAGCTCCTTTCATTCAGTCAGTAGCTTCAAACATTTCTGGTATATGAATAACATGATGTTTTTCAATGGCAAAATCAATGAATATTGTAAATGCACAAACAGTAATTTCTCCGCATTGCAAGGTGCAATTCTGAAATTTTTTGCTTTTTCCTGCTCCTCTTAGCATGATAAAGAAGATTCAAAGAGAGTGAGATGCCAGCTCCTTTCATTCAGTCAGTAGCTTCAATCATTTCTGGACGTTTTTCAATGGCAAAAATCAATGAATATTGTAAATGCACAAACAGTAATTTCTCCGCATTGCAAGGTGCAATTCTGAAATTTTTTGCTTTTTCCTGCTCCTCTTAGCATGATAAAGAAGATTCAAAGAGAGTGAGATGCCAGCTCCTTTCATTCAGTCAGTAGCTTCAATCATTTCTGGTATATGAATAACATGATGTTTTTCAATGGCAAAAATCAATGAATATTGTAAATGCACAAACAGTAATTTCTCCGCATTGCAAGGTGCAATTCTGAAATTTTTTGCTTTTTCCTGCTCCTCTTAGCATGATAAAGAAGATTCAAAGAGAGTGAGATGCCAGCTCCTTTCATTCAGTCAGTAGCTTCAAACATTTCTGGTATATGAATAACATGATGTTTTTCAATGGCAAAAATCAATGAATATTGTAAATGCACAAACAGTAATTTCTCCGCATTGCAAGGTGCAATTCTGAAATTTTTTGCTTTTTCCTGCTCCTCTTAGCATGATAAAGAAGATTCAAAGAGAGTGAGATGCCAGCTCCTTTCATTCAGTCAGTAGCTTCAATCATTTCTGGACGTTTTTCAATGGCAAAAATCAATGAATATTGTAAATGCACAAACAGTAATTTCTCCGCATTGCAAGGTGCAATTCTGAAATTTTTTGCTTTTTCCTGCTCCTCTTAGCATGATAAAGAAGACTCAAAGAGAGTGAGATGTCAGCTCCTTTCATTCAGTCAGTAGCTTCAAACATTTCTGGTATATGAATAACATGATGTTTTTCAATGGCAAAAATCAATGAATTTTGTAAATGCACAAACAGTAATTTCTCCGCATTGCAAGGTGCAATTCTGAAATTTTTTGCTTTTTCCTGCTCCTCTTAGCATGATAAAGAAGATTCAAAGAGAGTGAGATGCCAGTTCCTTTCATTCAGTCAGTAGCTTCAATCATTTCTGGACGTTTTTCAATGGCAAAAATCAATGAATATTGTAAATGCACAAACAGTAATTTCTCCGCATTGCAAGGTGCAATTCTGAAATTTTTTGCTTTTTCCTGCTCCTCTTAGCATGATAAAGAAGATTCAAAGAGAGTGAGATGCCAGCTCCTTTCATTCAGTCAGTAGCTTCAATCATTTCTGGTATATGAATAACATGATGTTTTTCAATGGCAAAAATCAATGAATATTGTAAATGCACAAACAGTAATTTCTCCGCATTGCAAGGTGCAATTCTGAATTTTTTTGCTTTTTCCTGCTCCTCTTAGCATGATAAAGAAGATTCAAAGAGAGTGAGATGCCAGCTCCTTTCATTCAGTCAGTAGCTTCAATCATTTCTGGACGTTTTTCAATGGCAAAAATCAATGAATATTGTAAATGCACAAACAGTAATTTCTCCGCATTGCAAGGTGCAATTCTGAAATTTTTTGCTTTTTTCTGCTCCTCTTAGCATGATAAACAAGATTCAAAGAGAGTGAGATGCCAGCTCCTTTCATTCAGTCAGTAGCTTCAATCATTTCTGGACGTTTTTCAATGGCAAAAATCAATGAATATTGTAAATGCACAAACAGTAATTTCTCCGCATTGCAAGGTGCAATTCTGAAATTTTTTGCTTTTTCCTGCTCCTCTTAGCATGATAAAGAAGATTCAAAGAGAGTGAGATGCCAGCTCCTTTCATTCAGTCAGTAGCTTCAAACATTTCTGGTATATGAATAACATGATGTTTTTCAATGGCAAAAATCAATGAATATTGTAAATGCACAAACAGTAATTTCTCCGCATTGCAAGGTGCAAGTCTGAAATTTTTTGCTTTTTCCTGCTCCTCTTAGCATGATAAAGAAGATTCAAAGAGAGTGAGATGCCAGCTACTTTCATTCAGTCAGTAGCTTCAATCATTTCTGGACGTTTTTCAATGGTAAAAATCAATGAATATTGTAAATGCACAAACAGTAATTTCTCCACATTGCAAGGTGCAATTCTGAAATTTTTTGCTTTTTCCTGCTCCTCTTAGCATGATAAAGAAGATTCAAAGAGAGTGAGATGCCAGCTCCTTTCATTCAGTCAGTAGCTTCAATCATTTCTGGTATATGAATAACATGATGTTTTTCAATGGCAAAAATCAATGAATATTGTAAATGCACAAACAGTAATTTCTCCGCATTGCAAGGTGCAATTCTGAAATTTTTTGCTTTTTCCTGCTCCTCTTAGCATGATAAAGAAGATTCAAAGAGAGTGAGATGCCAGCTCCTTTCATTCAGTCAGTAGCTTCAATCATTTCTGGACGTTTTTCAATGGCAAAAATCAATGAATATTGTAAATGCACAAACAGTAATTTCTCCGCATTGCAAGGTGCAATTCTGAAATTTTTTGCTTTTTCCTGCTCCTCTTAGCATGATAAAGAAGATTCAAAGAGAGTGAGATGTCAGCTCCTTTCATTCAGTCAGTAGCTTCAAACATTTCTGGTATATGAATAACATGATGTTTTTCAATGGCAAAAATCAATGAATTTTGTAAATGCACAAACAGTAATTTCTCCGCATTGCAAGGTGCAATTCTGAAATTTTTTGCTTTTTCCTGCTCCTCTTAGCATGATAAAGAAGATTCAAAGAGAGTGAGATGCCAGTTCCTTTCATTCAGTCAGTAGCTTCAATCATTTCTGGACGTTTTTCAATGGCAAAAATCAATGAATATTGTAAATGCACAAACAGTAATTTCTCCGCATTGCAAGGTGCAATTCTGAAATTTTTTGCTTTTTCCTGCTCCTCTTAGCATGATAAAGAAGATTCAAAGAGAGTGAGATGCCAGCTCCTTTCATTCAGTCAGTAGCTTCAATCATTTCTGGTATATGAATAACATGATGTTTTTCAATGGCAAAAATCAATGAATATTGTAAATGCACAAACAGTAATTTCTCCGCATTGCAAGGTGCAATTCTGAAATTTTTTGCTTTTTCCTGCTCCTCTTAGCATGATAAAGAAGATTCAAAGAGAGTGAGATGCCAGCTCCTTTCATTCAGTCAGTAGCTTCAATCATTTCTGGACGTTTTTCAATGGCAAAAATCAATGAATTTTGTAAATGCACAAACAGTAATTTCTCCGCATTGCAAGGTGCAATTCTGAAATTTTTTGCTTTTTCCTGCTCCTCTTAGCATGATAAAGAAGATTCAAAGAGAGTGAGATGCCAGTTCCTTTCATTCAGTCAGTAGCTTCAATCATTTCTGGACGTTTTTCAATGGCAAAAATCAATGAATATTGTAAATGCACAAACAGTAATTTCTCCGCATTGCAAGGTGCAATTCTGAAATTTTTTGCTTTTTCCTGCTCCTCTTAGCATGATAAAGAAGATTCAAAGAGAGTGAGATGCCAGCTCCTTTCATTCAGTCAGTAGCTTCAATCATTTCTGGTATATGAATAACATGATGTTTTTCAATGGCAAAAATCAATGAATATTGTAAATGCAAAAACAGTAATTTCTCCGCATTGCAAGGTGCAATTCTGAAATTTTTTGCTTTTTCCTGCTCCTCTTAGCATGATAAAGAAGATTCAAAGAGAGTGAGATGCCAGCTCCTTTCATTCAGTCAGTAGCTTCAATCATTTCTGGACGTTTTTCAATGGCAAAAATCAATGAATATTGTAAATGCACAAACAGTAATTTCTCCGCATTGCAAGGTGCAATTCTGAAATTTTTTGCTTTTTCCTGCTCCTCTTAGCATGATAAAGAAGATTCAAAGAGAGTGAGATGTCAGCTCCTTTCATTCAGTCAGTAGCTTCAAACATTTCTGGTATATGAATAACATGATGTTTTTCAATGGCAAAAATCAATGAATTTTGTAAATGCACAAACAGTAATTTCTCCGCATTGCAAGGTGCAATTCTGAAATTTTTTGCTTTTTCCTGCTCCTCTTAGCATGATAAAGAAGATTCAAAGAGAGTGAGATGCCAGTTCCTTTCATTCAGTCAGTAGCTTCAATCATTTCTGGACGTTTTTCAATGGCAAAAATCAATGAATATTGTAAATGCACAAACAGTAATTTCTCCGCATTGCAAGGTGCAATTCTGAAATTTTTTGCTTTTTCCTGCTCCTCTTAGCATGATAAAGAAGATTCAAAGAGAGTGAGATGCCAGCTCCTTTCATTCAGTCAGTAGCTTCAATCATTTCTGGTATATGAATAACATGATGTTTTTCAATGGCAAAAATCAATGAATATTGTAAATGCACAAACAGTAATTTCTCCGCATTGCAAGGTGCAATTCTGAAATTTTTTGCTTTTTCCTGCTCCTCTTAGCATGATAAAGAAGATTCAAAGAGAGTGAGATGCCAGCTCCTTTCATTCAGTCAGTAGCTGCAATCATTTCTGGACGTTTTTCAATGGCAAAAATCAATGAATTTTGTAAATGCACAAACAGTAATTTCTCCGCATTGCAAGGTGCAATTCTGAAATTTTTTGCTTTTTCCTGCTCCTCTTAGCATGATAAAGAAGATTCAAAGAGAGTGAGATGCCAGTTCCTTTCATTCAGTCAGTAGCTTCAATCATTTCTGGACGTTTTTCAATGGCAAAAATCAATGAATATTGTAAATGCACAAACAGTAATTTCTCCGCATTGCAAGGTGCAATTCTGAAATTTTTTGCTTTTTCCTGCTCCTCTTAGCATGATAAAGAAGATTCAAAGAGAGTGAGATGCCAGCTCCTTTCATTCAGTCAGTAGCTTCAATCATTTCTGGTATATGAATAACATGATGTTTTTCAATGGCAAAAATCAATGAATATTGTAAATGCAAAAACAGTAATTTCTCCGCATTGCAAGGTGCAATTCTGAAATTTTTTGCTTTTTCCTGCTCCTCTTAGCATGATAAAGAAGATTCAAAGAGAGTGAGATGCCAGCTCCTTTCATTCAGTCAGTAGCTTCAATCATTTCTGGACGTTTTTCAATGGCAAAAATCAATGAATATTGTAAATGCACAAACAGTAATTTCTCCGCATTGCAAGGTGCAATTCTGAAATTTTTTGCTTTTTCCTGCTCCTCTTAGCATGATAAACAAGATTCAAAGAGAGTGAGATGCCAGCTCCTTTCATTCAGTCAGTAGCTTCAATCATTTCTGGACGTTTTTCAATGGCAAAAATCAATGAATATTGTAAATGCACAAACAGTAATTTCTCCGCATTGCAAGGTGCAATTCTGAAATTTTTTGCTTTTTCCTGCTCCTCTTAGCATGATAAAGAAGATTCAAAGAGAGTGAGATGCCAGCTCCTTTCATTCAGTCAGTAGCTTCAAACATTTCTGGTATATGAATAACATGATGTTTTTCAATGGCAAAAATCAATGAATATTGTAAATGCACAAACAGTAATTTCTCCGCATTGCAAGGTGCAAGTCTGAAATTTTTTGCTTTTTCCTGCTCCTCTTAGCATGATAAAGAAGATTCAAAGAGAGTGAGATGCCAGCTACTTTCATTCAGTCAGTAGCTTCAATCATTTCTGGACGTTTTTCAATGGTAAAAATCAATGAATATTGTAAATGCACAAACAGTAATTTCTCCACATTGCAAGGTGCAATTCTGAAATTTTTTGCTTTTTCCTGCTCCTCTTAGCATGATAAAGAAGATTCAAAGAGAGTGAGATGCCAGCTCCTTTCATTCAGTCAGTAGCTTCAAACATTTCTGGTATATGAATAACATGATGTTTTTCAATGGCAAAAATCAATGAATATTGTAAATGCACAAACAGTAATTTCTCTGCATTGCAAGGTGCAATTCTGAAATTTTTTGCTTTTTCCTGCTCCTCTTAGCATGATAAAGAAGATTCAAAGAGAGTGAGATGCCAGCTACTTTCATTCAGTCAGTAGCTTCAATCATTTCTGGACGTTTTTCAATGGTAAAAATCAATGAATATTGTAAATGCACAAACAGTAATTTCTCCACATTGCAAGGTGCAATTCTGAAATTTTTTGCTTTTTCCTGCTCCTCTTAGCATGATAAAGAAGATTCAAAGAGAGTGAGATGCCAGCTCCTTTCATTCAGTCAGTAGCTTCAAACATTTCTGGTATATGAATAACATGATGTTTTTCAATGGCAAAAATCAATGAATATTGTAAATGCACAAACAGTAATTTCTCCGCATTGCAAGGTGCAATTCTGAAATTTTTTGCTTTTTCCTGCTCCTCTTAGCATGATAAAGAAGATTCAAAGAGAGTGAGATGCCAGCTCCTTTCATTCAGTCAGTAGCTTCAAACATTTCTGGTATATGAATAACATGATGTTTTTCAATGGCAAAAATCAATGAATATTGTAAATGCACAAACAGTAATTTCTCCGCATTGCAAGGTGCAATTCTGAAATTTTTTGCTTTTTCCTGCTCCTCTTAGCATGATAAAGAATATTCAAAGAGAGTGAGATGCCAGCTCCTTTCATTCAGTCAGTAGCTTCAATCATTTCTGGATGTTTTTCAATGGCAAAAATCAATGAATATTGTAAATGCACAAACTGTAATTTCTCCGCATTGCAAGGTGCAATTCTGAAATTTTTGGCTTTTTCCTGCTCCTCTTAGCATGATAAAGAAGATTCAAAGAGAGTGAGATGCCAGCTCCTTTCATTCAGTCAGTAGCTTCAATCATTTCTGGACGTTTTTCAATGGCAAAAATCAATGAATATTGTAAATGCACAAACAGTAATTTCTCCGCATTGCAAGGTGCAATTCTGAAATTTTTTGCTTTTTCCTGCTCCTCTTAGCATGATAAAGAAGATTCAAAGAGAGTGAGATGCCAGCTCCTTTCATTCAGTCAGTACCTTCAATCATTTCTGGATGTTTTTCAATGGCAAAAATCAATGAATATTGTAAATGCACAAACAGTAATTTCTCCGCATTGCAAGGTGCAATTCTGAAGTTTTTTGCTTTTTCCCGCTCCTCTTAGCATGATAAAGAAGATTCAAAGAGAGTGAGGTGCCAGCTCCTTTCATTCAGTCAGTAGCTTCAAACATTTCTGGTATATGAATAACATGTTTTTCAATGGCAAAAATCATTGAATATTGTAAATGCACAAACAGTAATTTCTCCACATTGCAAGGTGCAATTCTGAAATTTTTTGATTTTTCCTGCTCCTCTTAGCATGATAAAGAAGATTCAAAGAGAGTGAGATGCCAGCTCCTTTCATTCAGTCAGTAGCTTCAATCATTTCTGGACGTTTTTCAATGGCAAAAATCAATGAATATTGTAAATGCACAAACAGTAATTTCTCCGCATTGCAAGGTGCAATTCTGAAATTTTTTGCTTTTTCCTGCTCCTCTTAGCATGATAAAGAAGATTCAAAGAGAGTGAGATGCCAGCTCCTTTCATTCAGTCAGTAGCTTCAATCATTTCTGGACGTTTTTCAATGGCAAAAATCAATGACTATTGTAAATGCACAAACAGTAATTTCTCCGCATTGCAAGGTGCAATTCTGAAATTTTTTGCTTTTTCCTGCTCCTCTTAGCATGATAAAGAAGATTCAAAGAGAGTGAGATGCCAGCTCCTTTCATTCAGTCAGTAGCTTCAAACATTTCTGGTATATGAATAACATGATGTTTTTCAATGGCAAAAATCAATGAATATTGTAAATGCACAAACAGTAATTTCTCCGCATTGCAAGGTGCAAGTCTGAAATTTTTTGCTTTTTCCTGCTCCTCTTAGCATGATAAAGAAGATTCAAAGAGAGTGAGATGCCAGCTACTTTCATTCAGTCAGTAGCTTCAATCATTTCTGGACGTTTTTCAATGGTAAAAATCAATGAATATTGTAAATGCACAAACAGTAATTTCTCCACATTGCAAGGTGCAATTCTGAAATTTTTTGCTTTTTCCTGCTCCTCAGCATGATAAAGAAGATTCAAAGAGAGTGAGATGCCAGCTCCTTTCATTCAGTCAGTAGCTTCAAACATTTCTGGTATATGAATAACATGATGTTTTTCAATGGCAAAAATCAATGAATATTGTAAATGCACAAACAGTAATTTCTCCGCATTGCAAGGTGCAATTCTGAAATTTTTTGCTTTTTCCTGCTCCTCTTAGCATGATAAAGAAGATTCAAAGAGAGTGAGATGCCAGCTCCTTTCATTCAGTCAGTAGCTTCAAACATTTCTGGTATATGAATAACATGATGTTTTTCAATGGCAAAAATCAATGAATATTGTAAATGCACAAAGAGTAATTTCTCCGCATTGCAAGGTGCAATTCTGAAATTTTTTGCTTTTTCCTGCTCCTCTTAGCATGATAAAGAAGATTCAAAGAGAGTGAGATGCCAGCTCCTTTCATTCAGTCAGTAGCTTCAATCATTTCTGGACGTTTTTCAATGGCAAAAATCAATGAATATTGTAAATGCACAAACAGTAATTTCTCCACATTGCAAGGTGCAATTCTGAAATTTTTTGCTTTTTCCTGCTCCTCTTAGCATGATAAAGAAGATTCAAAGAGAGTGAGATGCCAGCTCCTTTCATTCAGTCAGTAGCTTCAATCATTTCTGGACGTTTTTCAATGGCAAAAATCAATGAATATTGTAAATGCACAAACAGTAATTTCTCCGCATTGCAAGGTGCAATTCTGAAATTTTTTGCTTTTTCCTGCTCCTCTTAGCATGATAAAGAATATTCAAAGAGAGTGAGATGCCAGCTCCTTTCATTCAGTCAGTAGCTACAAACATTTCTGGTATATGAATAACATGATGTTTTTCAATGGCAAAAATCAATGAATATTGTAAATGCACAAACAGTAATTTCTCCGCATTGCAAGGTGCAATTCTGAAATTTTTTGCTTTTTCCTGCTCCTCTTAGCATGATAAAGAAGATTCAAAGAGAGTGAGATGCCAGCTCCTTTCATTCAGTCAGTAGCTTCAATCATTTCTGGACGTTTTTCAATGGCAAAAATCAATGAATATTGTAAATGCACAAACAGTAATTTCTCCGCATTGCAAGGTGCAATTCTGAAATTTTTTGCTTTTTCCTGCTCCTCTTAGCATGATAAAGAAGATTCAAAGAGAGTGAGATGCCAGCTCCTTTCATTCAGTCAGTAGCTTCAAACATTTCTGGTATATGAATAACATGATGTTTTTCAATGGCAAAAATCAATGAATATTGTAAATGCACAAAGAGTAATTTCTCCGCATTGCAAGGTGCAATTCTGAAATTTTTTGCTTTTTCCTGCTCCTCTTAGCATGATAAAGAAGATTCAAAGAGAGTGAGATGCCAGCTCCTTTCATTCAGTCAGTAGCTTCAATCATTTCTGGACGTTTTTCAATGGCAAAAATCAATGAATATTGTAAATGCACAAACAGTAATTTCTCCGCATTGCAAGGTGCAATTCTGAAATTTTTTGCTTTTTCCTGCTCCTCTTAGCATGATAAAGAAGATTCAAAGAGAGTGAGATGCCAGCTCCTTTCATTCAGTCAGTAGCTTCAATCATTTCTGGACGTTTTTCAATGGCAAAAATCAATGAATATTGTAAATGCACAAACAGTAATTTCTCCGCATTGCAAGGTGCAATTCTGAAATTTTTTGCTTTTTCCTGCTCCTCTTAGCATGATAAAGAAGATTCAAAGAGAGTGAGATGCCAGCTCCTTTCATTCAGTCAGTAGCTACAAACATTTCTGGTATATGAATAACATGATGTTTTTCAATGGCAAAAATCAATGAATATTGTAAATGCACAAACAGTAATTTCTCCGCATTGCAAGGTGCAATTCTGAAATTTTTTGCTTTTTCCTGCTCCTCTTAGCATGATAAAGAAGATTCAAAGAGAGTGAGATGCCAGCTCCTTTCATTCAGTCAGTAGCTTCAATCATTTCTGGACGTTTTTCAATGGCAAAAATCAATGAATATTGTAAATGCACAAACAGTAATTTCTCCGCATTGCAAGGTGCAATTCTGAAATTTTTTGCTCTTTCCTGCTCCTCTTAGCATGATAAAGAAGATTCAAAGAGAGTGAGATGCCAGCTCCTTTCATTCAGTCAGTAGCTTCAATCATTTCTGGACGTTTTTCAATGGCAAAAATCAATGAATATTGTAAATGCACAAACAGTAATTTCTCCGCATTGCAAGGTGCAATTCTGAAATTTTTTGCTTTTTCCTGCTCCTCTTAGCATGACAAAGAAGATTCAAAGAGAGTAAGATGCCAGCTCCTTTCATTCAGTCAGTAGCTTCAATCATTTCTGGTATATGAATAACATGATGTTTTTCAATGGCAAAAATCAATGAATATTGTAAATGCACAAACAGTAATTTCTCCGCATTGCAAGGTGCAATTCTGAAATTTTTTGCTTTTTCCTGCTCCTCTTAGCATGATAAAGAAGATTCAAAGAGAGTGAGATGCCAGCTCCTTTCATTCAGTCAGTAGCTTCAATCATTTCTGGACGTTTTTCAATGGCAAAAATCAATGAATATTGTAAATGCACAAACAGTAATTTCTCCGCATTGCAAGGTGCAATTCTGAAATTTTTTGCTTTTTCCTGCTCCTCTTAGCATGATAAAGAAGATTCAAAGAGAGTGAGATGCCAGCTCCTTTCATTCAGTCAGTAGCTTCAATCATTTCTGGACGTTTTTCAATGGCAAAAATCAATGAATATTGTAAATGCACAAACAGTAATTTCTCCGCATTGCAAGGTGCAATTCTGAAATTTTTTGCTTTTTCCTGCTCCTCTTAGCATGATATAGAAGATTCAAAGAGAGTGAGATGCCAGCTCCTTTCATTCAGTCAGTAGCTTCAAACATTTCTGGTATATGAATAATATGATGTTTTTCAATGGCAAAAATCAATGAATATTGTAAAAGCACAAACAGTAATTTCTCCGCATTGCAAGGTGCAATTCTGAAATTTTTTGCTTTTTCCTGCTCCTCTTAGCATGATAAAGAAGATTCAAAGAGAGTGAGATGCCAGCTCCTTTCATTCAGTCAGTAGCTTCAATCATTTCTGGACGTTTTTCAATGGCAAAAATCAATGAATATTGTAAATGCACAAACAGTAATTTCTCCGCATTGCAAGGTGCAATTCTGAAATTTTTTGCTTTTTCCTGCTCCTCTTAGCATGATAAAGAAGATTCAAAGAGAGTGAGATGCCAGCTCCTTTCATTCAGTCAGTAGCTACAAACATTTCTGGTATATGAATAACATGATGTTTTTCAATGGCAAAAATCAATGAATATTGTAAATGCACAAACAGTAATTTCTCCGCATTGCAAGGTGCAATTCTGAAATTTTTTGCTTTTTCCTGCTCCTCTTAGCATGATAAAGAAGATTCAAAGAGAGTGAGATGCCAGCTCCTTTCATTCAGTCAGTAGCTTCAATCATTTCTGGACGTTTTTCAATGGCAAAAATCAATGAATATTGTAAATGCACAAACAGTAATTTCTCCGCATTGCAAGGTGCAATTCTGAAATTTTTTGCTTTTTCCTGCTCCTCTTAGCATGATAAAGAAGATTCAAAGAGAGTGAGATGCCAGCTCCTTTCATTCAGTCAGTAGCTTCAAACATTTCTGGTATATGAATAACATGATGTTTTTCAATGGCAAAAATCAATGAATATTGTAAATGCACAAAGAGTAATTTCTCCGCATTGCAAGGTGCAATTCTGAAATTTTTTGCTTTTTCCTGCTCCTCTTAGCATGATAAAGAAGATTCAAAGAGAGTGAGATGCCAGCTCCTTTCATTCAGTCAGTAGCTTCAATCATTTCTGGACGTTTTTCAATGGCAAAAATCAATGAATATTGTAAATGCACAAACAGTAATTTCTCCGCATTGCAAGGTGCAATTCTGAAATTTTTGCTTTTTCCTGCTCCTCTTAGCATGATAAAGAAGATTCAAAGAGAGTGAGATGCCAGCTCCTTTCATTCAGTCAGTAGCTTCAATCATTTCTGGACGTTTTTCAATGGCAAAAATCAATGAATATTGTAAATGCACAAACAGTAATTTCTCCGCATTGCAAGGTGCAATTCTGAAATTTTTTGCTTTTTCCTGCTCCTCTTAGCATGATAAAGAAGATTCAAAGAGAGTGAGATGCCAGCTCCTTTCATTCAGTCAGTAGCTACAAACATTTCTGGTATATGAATAACATGATGTTTTTCAATGGCAAAAATCAATGAATATTGTAAATGCACAAACAGCAATTTCTCCGCATTGCAAGGTGCAATTCTGAAATTTTTTGCCTTTTCCTGCTCCTCTTAGCATGCTAAAGAAGATTCAAAGAGAGTGAGATGCCAGCTCCTTTCATTCAGTCAGTAGCTTCAATCATTTCTGGACGTTTTTCAATGGCAAAAATCAATGAATATTGTAAATGCACAAACAGTAATTTCTCCGCATTGCAAGGTGCAATTCTGAAATTTTTTGCTTTTTCCTGCTCCTCTTAGCATGATAAAGAAGATTCAAAGAGAGTGAGATGCCAGCTCCTTTCATTCAGTCAGTAGCTTCAATCATTTCTGGACGTTTTTCAATGGCAAAAATCAATGAATATTGTAAATGCACAAACAGTAATTTCTCCGCATTGCAAGGTGCAATTCTGAAATTTTTTGCTTTTTCCTGCTCCTCTTAGCATGACAAAGAAGATTCAAAGAGAGTAAGATGCCAGCTCCTTTCATTCAGTCAGTAGCTTCAATCATTTCTGGTATATGAATAACATGATGTTTTTCAATGGCAAAAATCAATGAATATTGTAAATGCACAAACAGTAATTTCTCCGCATTGCAAGGTGCAATTCTGAAATTTTTTGCTTTTTCCTGCTCCTCTTAGCATGATAAAGAAGATTCAAAGAGAGTGAGATGCCAGCTCCTTTCATTCAGTCAGTAGCTTCAATCATTTCTGGACGTTTTTCAATGGCAAAAATCAATGAATATTGTAAATGCACAAACAGTAATTTCTCCGCATTGCAAGGTGCAATTCTGAAATTTTTTGCTTTTTCCTGCTCCTCTTAGCATGATAAAGAAGATTCAAAGAGAGTGAGATGCCAGCTCCTTTCATTCAGTCAGTAGCTTCAATCATTTCTGGACGTTTTTCAATGGCAAAAATCAATGAATATTGTAAATGCACAAACAGTAATTTCTCCGCATTGCAAGGTGCAATTCTGAAATTTTTTGCTTTTTCCTGCTCCTCTTAGCATGATAAAGAAGATTCAAAGAGAGTGAGATGCCAGCTCCTTTCATTCAGTCAGTAGCTTCAAACATTTCTGGTATATGAATAATATGATGTTTTTCAATGGCAAAAATCAATGAATATTGTAAAAGCACAAACAGTAATTTCTCCGCATTGCAAGGTGCAATTCTGAAATTTTTTGCTTTTTCCTGCTCCTCTTAGCATGATAAAGAAGATTCAAAGAGAGTGAGATGCCAGCTCCTTTCATTCAGTCAGTAGCTTCAATCATTTCTGGACGTTTTTCAATGGCAAAAATCAATGAATATTGTAAATGCACAAACAGTAATTTCTCCGCATTGCAAGGTGCAATTCTGAAATTTTTTGCTTTTTCCTGCTCCTCTTAGCATGATAAAGAAGATTCAAAGAGAGTGAGATGCCAGCTCCTTTCATTCAGTCAGTAGCTTCAATCATTTCTGGTATATGAATAACATGATGTTTTTCAATGGCAAAAATCAATGAATATTGTAAATGCACAAACAGTAATTTCTCCGCATTGCAAGTTGCAATTCTGAAATTTTTTGCTTTTTCCTGCTCCTCTTAGCATGATAAAGAAGATTCAAAGAGAGTGAGATGCCAGCTCCTTTCATTCAGTCAGTAGCTTCAATCATTTCTGGACGTTTTTCAATGGCAAAAATCAATGAATATTGTAAATGCACAAACAGTAATTTCTCCGCATTGCAAGGTGCAATTCTGAAATTTTTTGCTTTTTCCTGCTCCTCTTAGCATGATAAAGAAGATTCAAAGAGAGTGAGATGCCAGCTCCTTTCATTCAGTCAGTAGCTTCAATCATTTCTGGACGTTTTTCAATGGCAAAAATCAATGAATATTGTAAATGCACAAACAGTAATTTCTCCGCATTGCAAGGTGCAATTCTGAAATTTTTTGCTTTTTCCTGCTCCTCTTAGCATGATAAAGAAGATTCAAAGAGAGTGAGATGCCAGCTCCTTTCATTCAGTCAGTAGCTTCAAACATTTCTGGTATATGAATAACATGATGTTTTTCAATGGCAAAAATCAATGAATATTGTAAATGCACAAACAGTAATTTCTCCGCATTGCAAGGTGCAATTCTGAAATTTTTTGCTTTTTCCTGCTCCTCTTAGCATGATAAAGAAGATTCAAAGAGAGTGAGATGCCAGCTCCTTTCATTCAGTCAGTAGCTTCAATCATTTCTGGACGTTTTTCAATGGCAAAAATCAATGAATATTGTAAATGCACAAACAGTAATTTCTCCGCATTGCAAGGTGCAATTCTGAAATTTTTTGCTTTTTCCTGCTCCTCTTAGCATGATAAAGAAGATTCAAAGAGAGTGAGATGTCAGCTCCTTTCATTCAGTCAGTAGCTTCAAACATTTCTGGTATATGAATAACATGATGTTTTTCAATGGCAAAAATCAATGAATTTTGTAAATGCACAAACAGTAATTTCTCCGCATTGCAAGGTGCAATTCTGAAATTTTTTGCTTTTTCCTGCTCCTCTTAGCATGATAAAGAAGATTCAAAGAGAGTGAGATGCCAGTTCCTTTCATTCAGTCAGTAGCTTCAATCATTTCTGGACGTTTTTCAATGGCAAAAATCAATGAATATTGTAAATGCACAAACAGTAATTTCTCCGCATTGCAAGGTGCAATTCTGAAATTTTTTGCTTTTTCCTGCTCCTCTTAGCATGATAAAGAAGATTCAAAGAGAGTGAGATGCCAGCTCCTTTCATTCAGTCAGTAGCTTCAATCATTTCTGGTATATGAATAACATGATGTTTTTCAATGGCAAAAATCAATGAATATTGTAAATGCACAAACAGTAATTTCTCCGCATTGCAAGGTGCAATTCTGAATTTTTTTGCTTTTTCCTGCTCCTCTTAGCATGATAAAGAAGATTCAAAGAGAGTGAGATGCCAGCTCCTTTCATTCAGTCAGTAGCTTCAATCATTTCTGGACGTTTTTCAATGGCAAAAATCAATGAATATTGTAAATGCACAAACAGTAATTTCTCCGCATTGCAAGGTGCAATTCTGAAATTTTTTGCTTTTTCCTGCTCCTCTTAGCATGATAAACAAGATTCAAAGAGAGTGAGATGCCAGCTCCTTTCATTCAGTCAGTAGCTTCAATCATTTCTGGACGTTTTTCAATGGCAAAAATCAATGAATATTGTAAATGCACAAACAGTAATTTCTCCGCATTGCAAGGTGCAATTCTGAAATTTTTTGCTTTTTCCTGCTCCTCTTAGCATGATAAAGAAGATTCAAAGAGAGTGAGATGCCAGCTCCTTTCATTCAGTCAGTAGCTTCAAACATTTCTGGTATATGAATAACATGATGTTTTTCAATGGCAAAAATCAATGAATATTGTAAATGCACAAACAGTAATTTCTCCGCATTGCAAGGTGCAAGTCTGAAATTTTTTGCTTTTTCCTGCTCCTCTTAGCATGATAAAGAAGATTCAAAGAGAGTGAGATGCCAGCTACTTTCATTCAGTCAGTAGCTTCAATCATTTCTGGACGTTTTTCAATGGTAAAAATCAATGAATATTGTAAATGCACAAACAGTAATTTCTCCACATTGCAAGGTGCAATTCTGAAATTTTTTGCTTTTTCCTGCTCCTCTTAGCATGATAAAGAAGATTCAAAGAGAGTGAGATGCCAGCTCCTTTCATTCAGTCAGTAGCTTCAATCATTTCTGGTATATGAATAACATGATGTTTTTCAATGGCAAAAATCAATGAATATTGTAAATGCACAAACAGTAATTTCTCCGCATTGCAAGGTGCAATTCTGAAATTTTTTGCTTTTTCCTGCTCCTCTTAGCATGATAAAGAAGATTCAAAGAGAGTGAGATGCCAGCTCCTTTCATTCAGTCAGTAGCTTCAATCATTTCTGGACGTTTTTCAATGGCAAAAATCAATGAATATTGTAAATGCACAAACAGTAATTTCTCCGCATTGCAAGGTGCAATTCTGAAATTTTTTGCTTTTTCCTGCTCCTCTTAGCATGATAAAGAAGATTCAAAGAGAGTGAGATGTCAGCTCCTTTCATTCAGTCAGTAGCTTCAAACATTTCTGGTATATGAATAACATGATGTTTTTCAATGGCAAAAATCAATGAATTTTGTAAATGCACAAACAGTAATTTCTCCGCATTGCAAGGTGCAATTCTGAAATTTTTTGCTTTTTCCTGCTCCTCTTAGCATGATAAAGAAGATTCAAAGAGAGTGAGATGCCAGTTCCTTTCATTCAGTCAGTAGCTTCAATCATTTCTGGACGTTTTTCAATGGCAAAAATCAATGAATATTGTAAATGCACAAACAGTAATTTCTCCGCATTGCAAGGTGCAATTCTGAAATTTTTTGCTTTTTCCTGCTCCTCTTAGCATGATAAAGAAGATTCAAAGAGAGTGAGATGCCAGCTCCTTTCATTCAGTCAGTAGCTTCAATCATTTCTGGTATATGAATAACATGATGTTTTTCAATGGCAAAAATCAATGAATATTGTAAATGCACAAACAGTAATTTCTCCGCATTGCAAGGTGCAATTCTGAAATTTTTTGCTTTTTCCTGCTCCTCTTAGCATGATAAAGAAGATTCAAAGAGAGTGAGATGCCAGCTCCTTTCATTCAGTCAGTAGCTTCAATCATTTCTGGACGTTTTTCAATGGCAAAAATCAATGAATATTGTAAATGCACAAACAGTAATTTCTCCGCATTGCAAGGTGCAATTCTGAAATTTTTTGCTTTTTCCTGCTCCTCTTAGCATGATAAAGAAGATTCAAAGAGAGTGAGATGCCAGCTCCTTTCATTCAGTCAGTAGCTACAAACATTTCTGGTATATGAATAACATGATGTTTTTCAATGGCAAAAATCAATGAATATTGTAAATGCACAAACAGCAATTTCTCCGCATTGCAAGGTGCAATTCTGAAATTTTTTGCTTTTTCCTGCTCCTCTTAGCATGATAAAGAAGATTCAAAGAGAGTGAGATGCCAGCTCCTTTCATTCAGTCAGTAGCTTCAATCATTTCTGGACGTTTTTCAATGGCAAAAATCAATGAATATTGTAAATGCACAAACAGTAATTTCTCCGCATTGCAAGGTGCAATTCTGAAATTTTTTGCTTTTTCCTGCTCCTCTTAGCATGATAAAGAAGATTCAAAGAGAGTGAGATGCCAGCTCCTTTCATTCAGTCAGTAGCTTCAATCATTTCTGGACGTTTTTCAATGGCAAAAATCAATGAATATTGTAAATGCACAAACAGTAATTTCTCCGCATTGCAAGGTGCAATTCTGAAATTTTTTGCTTTTTCCTGCTCCTCTTAGCATGACAAAGAAGATTCAAAGAGAGTAAGATGCCAGCTCCTTTCATTCAGTCAGTAGCTTCAATCATTTCTGGTATATGAATAACATGATGTTTTTCAATGGCAAAAATCAATGAATATTGTAAATGCACAAACAGTAATTTCTCCGCATTGCAAGGTGCAATTCTGAAATTTTTTGCTTTTTCCTGCTCCTCTTAGCATGATAAAGAAGATTCAAAGAGAGTGAGATGCCAGCTCCTTTCATTCAGTCAGTAGCTTCAATCATTTCTGGACGTTTTTCAATGGCAAAAATCAATGAATATTGTAAATGCACAAACAGTAATTTCTCCGCATTGCAAGGTGCAATTCTGAAATTTTTTGCTTTTTCCTGCTCCTCTTAGCATGATAAAGAAGATTCAAAGAGAGTGAGATGCCAGCTCCTTTCATTCAGTCAGTAGCTTCAATCATTTCTGGACGTTTTTCAATGGCAAAAATCAATGAATATTGTAAATGCACAAACAGTAATTTCTCCGCATTGCAAGGTGCAATTCTGAAATTTTTTGCTTTTTCCTGCTCCTCTTAGCATGATAAAGAAGATTCAAAGAGAGTGAGATGCCAGCTCCTTTCATTCAGTCAGTAGCTTCAAACATTTCTGGTATATGAATAATATGATGTTTTTCAATGGCAAAAATCAATGAATATTGTAAAAGCACAAACAGTAATTTCTCCGCATTGCAAGGTGCAATTCTGAAATTTTTTGCTTTTTCCTGCTCCTCTTAGCATGATAAAGAAGATTCAAAGAGAGTGAGATGCCAGCTCCTTTCATTCAGTCAGTAGCTTCAATCATTTCTGGACGTTTTTCAATGGCAAAAATCAATGAATATTGTAAATGCACAAACAGTAATTTCTCCGCATTGCAAGGTGCAATTCTGAAATTTTTTGCTTTTTCCTGCTCCTCTTAGCATGATAAAGAAGATTCAAAGAGAGTGAGATGCCAGCTCCTTTCATTCAGTCAGTAGCTTCAATCATTTCTGGTATATGAATAACATGATGTTTTTCAATGGCAAAAATCAATGAATATTGTAAATGCACAAACAGTAATTTCTCCGCATTGCAAGTTGCAATTCTGAAATTTTTTGCTTTTTCCTGCTCCTCTTAGCATGATAAAGAAGATTCAAAGAGAGTGAGATGCCAGCTCCTTTCATTCAGTCAGTAGCTTCAATCATTTCTGGACGTTTTTCAATGGCAAAAATCAATGAATATTGTAAATGCACAAACAGTAATTTCTCCGCATTGCAAGGTGCAATTCTGAAATTTTTTGCTTTTTCCTGCTCCTCTTAGCATGATAAAGAAGATTCAAAGAGAGTGAGATGCCAGCTCCTTTCATTCAGTCAGTAGCTTCAATCATTTCTGGACGTTTTTCAATGGCAAAAATCAATGAATATTGTAAATGCACAAACAGTAATTTCTCCGCATTGCAAGGTGCAATTCTGAAATTTTTTGCTTTTTCCTGCTCCTCTTAGCATGATAAAGAAGATTCAAAGAGAGTGAGATGCCAGCTCCTTTCATTCAGTCAGTAGCTTCAAACATTTCTGGTATATGAATAACATGATGTTTTTCAATGGCAAAAATCAATGAATATTGTAAATGCACAAACAGTAATTTCTCCGCATTGCAAGGTGCAATTCTGAAATTTTTTGCTTTTTCCTGCTCCTCTTAGCATGATAAAGAAGATTCAAAGAGAGTGAGATGCCAGCTCCTTTCATTCAGTCAGTAGCTTCAATCATTTCTGGACGTTTTTCAATGGCAAAAATCAATGAATATTGTAAATGCACAAACAGTAATTTCTCCGCATTGCAAGGTGCAATTCTGAAATTTTTTGCTTTTTCCTGCTCCTCTTAGCATGATAAAGAAGATTCAAAGAGAGTGAGATGTCAGCTCCTTTCATTCAGTCAGTAGCTTCAAACATTTCTGGTATATGAATAACATGATGTTTTTCAATGGCAAAAATCAATGAATTTTGTAAATGCACAAACAGTAATTTCTCCGCATTGCAAGGTGCAATTCTGAAATTTTTTGCTTTTTCCTGCTCCTCTTAGCATGATAAAGAAGATTCAAAGAGAGTGAGATGCCAGTTCCTTTCATTCAGTCAGTAGCTTCAATCATTTCTGGACGTTTTTCAATGGCAAAAATCAATGAATATTGTAAATGCACAAACAGTAATTTCTCCGCATTGCAAGGTGCAATTCTGAAATTTTTTGCTTTTTCCTGCTCCTCTTAGCATGATAAAGAAGATTCAAAGAGAGTGAGATGCCAGCTCCTTTCATTCAGTCAGTAGCTTCAATCATTTCTGGTATATGAATAACATGATGTTTTTCAATGGCAAAAATCAATGAATATTGTAAATGCACAAACAGTAATTTCTCCGCATTGCAAGGTGCAATTCTGAATTTTTTTGCTTTTTCCTGCTCCTCTTAGCATGATAAAGAAGATTCAAAGAGAGTGAGATGCCAGCTCCTTTCATTCAGTCAGTAGCTTCAATCATTTCTGGACGTTTTTCAATGGCAAAAATCAATGAATATTGTAAATGCACAAACAGTAATTTCTCCGCATTGCAAGGTGCAATTCTGAAATTTTTTGCTTTTTCCTGCTCCTCTTAGCATGATAAACAAGATTCAAAGAGAGTGAGATGCCAGCTCCTTTCATTCAGTCAGTAGCTTCAATCATTTCTGGACGTTTTTCAATGGCAAAAATCAATGAATATTGTAAATGCACAAACAGTAATTTCTCCGCATTGCAAGGTGCAATTCTGAAATTTTTTGCTTTTTCCTGCTCCTCTTAGCATGATAAAGAAGATTCAAAGAGAGTGAGATGCCAGCTCCTTTCATTCAGTCAGTAGCTTCAAACATTTCTGGTATATGAATAACATGATGTTTTTCAATGGCAAAAATCAATGAATATTGTAAATGCACAAACAGTAATTTCTCCGCATTGCAAGGTGCAAGTCTGAAATTTTTTGCTTTTTCCTGCTCCTCTTAGCATGATAAAGAAGATTCAAAGAGAGTGAGATGCCAGCTACTTTCATTCAGTCAGTAGCTTCAATCATTTCTGGACGTTTTTCAATGGTAAAAATCAATGAATATTGTAAATGCACAAACAGTAATTTCTCCACATTGCAAGGTGCAATTCTGAAATTTTTTGCTTTTTCCTGCTCCTCTTAGCATGATAAAGAAGATTCAAAGAGAGTGAGATGCCAGCTCCTTTCATTCAGTCAGTAGCTTCAATCATTTCTGGTATATGAATAACATGATGTTTTTCAATGGCAAAAATCAATGAATATTGTAAATGCACAAACAGTAATTTCTCCGCATTGCAAGGTGCAATTCTGAAATTTTTTGCTTTTTCCTGCTCCTCTTAGCATGATAAAGAAGATTCAAAGAGAGTGAGATGCCAGCTCCTTTCATTCAGTCAGTAGCTTCAATCATTTCTGGACGTTTTTCAATGGCAAAAATCAATGAATATTGTAAATGCACAAACAGTAATTTCTCCGCATTGCAAGGTGCAATTCTGAAATTTTTTGCTTTTTCCTGCTCCTCTTAGCATGATAAAGAAGATTCAAAGAGAGTGAGATGTCAGCTCCTTTCATTCAGTCAGTAGCTTCAAACATTTCTGGTATATGAATAACATGATGTTTTTCAATGGCAAAAATCAATGAATTTTGTAAATGCACAAACAGTAATTTCTCCGCATTGCAAGGTGCAATTCTGAAATTTTTTGCTTTTTCCTGCTCCTCTTAGCATGATAAAGAAGATTCAAAGAGAGTGAGATGCCAGTTCCTTTCATTCAGTCAGTAGCTTCAATCATTTCTGGACGTTTTTCAATGGCAAAAATCAATGAATATTGTAAATGCACAAACAGTAATTTCTCCGCATTGCAAGGTGCAATTCTGAAATTTTTTGCTTTTTCCTGCTCCTCTTAGCATGATAAAGAAGATTCAAAGAGAGTGAGATGCCAGCTCCTTTCATTCAGTCAGTAGCTTCAATCATTTCTGGTATATGAATAACATGATGTTTTTCAATGGCAAAAATCAATGAATATTGTAAATGCACAAACAGTAATTTCTCCGCATTGCAAGGTGCAATTCTAAAATTTTTTGCTTTTTCCTGCTCCTCTTAGCATGATAAAGAAGATTCAAAGAGAGTGAGATGCCAGCTCCTTTCATTCAGTCAGTAGCTTCAATCATTTCTGGACGTTTTTCAATGGCAAAAATCAATGAATATTGTAAATGCACAAACAGTAATTTCTCCGCATTGCAAGGTGCAATTCTGAAATTTTTTGCTTTTTCCTGCTCCTCTTAGCATGATAAAGAAGATTCAAAGAGAGTGAGATGCCAGCTCCTTTCATTCAGTCAGTAGCTTCAATCATTTCTGGTATATGAATAACATGATGTTTTTCAATGGCAAAAATCAATGAATATTGTAAATGCACAAACAGTAATTTCTCCGCATTGCAAGGTGCAATTCTGAATTTTTTTGCTTTTTCCTGCTCCTCTTAGCATGATAAAGAAGATTCAAAGAGAGTGAGATGCCAGCTCCTTTCATTCAGTCAGTAGCTTCAATCATTTCTGGACGTTTTTCAATGGCAAAAATCAATGAATATTGTAAATGCACAAACAGTAATTTCTCCGCATTGCAAGGTGCAATTCTGAAATTTTTTGCTTTTTCCTGCTCCTCTTAGCATGATAAACAAGATTCAAAGAGAGTGAGATGCCAGCTCCTTTCATTCAGTCAGTAGCTTCAATCATTTCTGGACGTTTTTCAATGGCAAAAATCAATGAATATTGTAAATGCACAAACAGTAATTTCTCCGCATTGCAAGGTGCAATTCTGAAATTTTTTGCTTTTTCCTGCTCCTCTTAGCATGATAAAGAAGATTCAAAGAGAGTGAGATGCCAGCTCCTTTCATTCAGTCAGTAGCTTCAAACATTTCTGGTATATGAATAACATGATGTTTTTCAATGGCAAAAATCAATGAATATTGTAAATGCACAAACAGTAATTTCTCCGCATTGCAAGGTGCAAGTCTGAAATTTTTTGCTTTTTCCTGCTCCTCTTAGCATGATAAAGAAGATTCAAAGAGAGTGAGATGCCAGCTACTTTCATTCAGTCAGTAGCTTCAATCATTTCTGGACGTTTTTCAATGGTAAAAATCAATGAATATTGTAAATGCACAAACAGTAATTTCTCCACATTGCAAGGTGCAATTCTGAAATTTTTTGCTTTTTCCTGCTCCTCTTAGCATGATAAAGAAGATTCAAAGAGAGTGAGATGCCAGCTCCTTTCATTCAGTCAGTAGCTTCAATCATTTCTGGTATATGAATAACATGATGTTTTTCAATGGCAAAAATCAATGAATATTGTAAATGCACAAACAGTAATTTCTCCGCATTGCAAGGTGCAATTCTGAAATTTTTTGCTTTTTCCTGCTCCTCTTAGCATGATAAAGAAGATTCAAAGAGAGTGAGATGCCAGCTCCTTTCATTCAGTCAGTAGCTTCAATCATTTCTGGACGTTTTTCAATGGCAAAAATCAATGAATATTGTAAATGCACAAACAGTAATTTCTCCGCATTGCAAGGTGCAATTCTGAAATTTTTTGCTTTTTCCTGCTCCTCTTAGCATGATAAAGAAGATTCAAAGAGAGTGAGATGCCAGCTCCTTTCATTCAGTCAGTAGCTTCAAACATTTCTGGTATATGAATAACATGATGTTTTTCAATGGCAAAAATCAATGAATATTGTAAATGCACAAACAGTAATTTCTCCGCATTGCAAGGTGCAATTCTGAAATTTTTTGCTTTTTCCTGCTCTTCTTAGCATGATAAAGAAGATTCAAAGAGAGTGAGATGCCAGCTCCTTTCATTCAGTCAGTAGCTTCAAACATTTCTGGTATATGAATAACATGATGTTTTTCAATGGCAAAAATCAATGAATATTGTAAATGCACAAACAGTAATTTCTCCGCATTGCAAGGTGCAATTCTGAAATTTTTTGCTTTTTCCTGCTCCTCTTAGCATGATAAAGAAGATTCAAAGAGAGTGAGATGCCAGCTCCTTTCATTCAGTCAGTAGCTTCAATCATTTCTGGATGTTTTTCAATGGCAAAAATCAATGAATATTGTAAATGCACAAACAGTAATTTCTCCGCATTGCAAGGTGCAATTCTGAAATTTTTTGCTTTTTCCTGCTCCTCTTAGCATGATAAAGAAGATTCAAAGAGAGTGAGATGTCAGCTCCTTTCATTCAGTCAGTAGCTTCAAACATTTCTGGTATATGAATAACATGATGTTTTTCAATGGCAAAAATCAATGAATTTTGTAAATGCACAAACAGTAATTTCTCCGCATTGCAAGGTGCAATTCTGAAATTTTTTGCTTTTTCCTGCTCCTCTTAGCATGATAAAGAAGATTCAAAGAGAGTGAGATGCCAGTTCCTTTCATTCAGTCAGTAGCTTCAATCATTTCTGGACGTTTTTCAATGGCAAAAATCAATGAATATTGTAAATGCACAAACAGTAATTTCTCCGCATTGCAAGGTGCAATTCTGAAATTTTTTGCTTTTTCCTGCTCCTCTTAGCATGATAAAGAAGATTCAAAGAGAGTGAGATGCCAGCTCCTTTCATTCAGTCAGTATCTTCAATCATTTCTGGTATATGAATAACATGATGTTTTTCAATGGCAAAAATCAATGAATATTGTAAATGCACAAACAGTAATTTCTCCGCATTGCAAGGTGCAATTCTGAAATTTTTTGCTTTTTCCTGCTCCTCTTAGCATGATAAAGAAGATTCAAAGAGAGTGAGATGCCAGCTCCTTTCATTCAGTCAGTAGCTTCAATCATTTCTGGACGTTTTTCAATGGCAAAAATCAATGAATATTGTAAATGCACAAACAGTAATTTCTCCGCATTGCAAGGTGCAATTCTGAAATTTTTTGCTTTTTCCTGCTCCTCTTAGCATGATAAACAAGATTCAAAGAGAGTGAGATGCCAGCTCCTTTCATTCAGTCAGTAGCTTCAATCATTTCTGGACGTTTTTCAATGGCAAAAATCAATGAATATTGTAAATGCACAAACAGTAATTTCTCCGCATTGCAAGGTGCAATTCTGAAATTTTTTGCTTTTTCCTGCTCCTCTTAGCATGATAAAGAAGATTCAAAGAGAGTGAGATGCCAGCTCCTTTCATTCAGTCAGTAGCTTCAAACATTTCTGGTATATGAATAACATGATGTTTTTCAATGGCAAAAATCAATGAATATTGTAAATGCACAAACAGTAATTTCTCCGCATTGCAAGGTGCAAGTCTGAAATGTTTTGCTTTTTCCTGCTCCTCTTAGCATGATAAAGAAGATACAAAGAGAGTGAGATGCCAGCTACTTTCATTCAGTCAGTAACTTCAATCATTTCTGGATGTTTTTCAATGGTAAAAATCAATGAATATTGTAAATGCACAAACAGTAATTTCTCCACATTGCAAGGTGCAATTCTGAAATTTTTTGCTTTTTCCTGCTCCTCTTAGCATGATAAAGAAGATTCAAAGAGAGTGAGATGCCAGCTCCTTTCATTCAGTCAGTAGCTTCAAACATTTCTGGTATATGAATAACATGATGTTTTTCAATGGCAAAAATCAATGAATATTGTAAATGCACAAACAGTAATTTCTCTGCATTGCAAGGTGCAATTCTGAAATTTTTTGCTTTTTCCTGCTCCTCTTAGCATGATAAAGAAGATTCAAAGAGAGTGAGATGCCAGCTACTTTCATTCAGTCAGTAGCTTCAATCATTTCTGGACGTTTTTCAATGGTAAAAATCAATGAATATTGTAAATGCACAAACAGTAATTTCTCCACATTGCAAGGTGCAATTCTGAAATTTTTTGCTTTTTCCTGCTCCTCTTAGCATGATAAAGAAGATTCAAAGAGAGTGAGATGCCAGCTCCTTTCATTCAGTCAGTAGCTTCAATCATTTCTGGTATATGAATAACATGATGTTTTTCAATGGCAAAAATCAATGAATATTGTAAATGCACAAACAGTAATTTCTCCGCATTGCAAGGTGCAATTCTGAAATTTTTTGCTTTTTCCTGCTCCTCTTAGCATGATAAAGAAGATTCAAAGAGAGTGAGATGCCAGCTCCTTTCATTCAGTCAGTAGCTTCAATCATTTCTGGACGTTTTTCAATGGCAAAAATCAATGAATATTGTAAATGCACAAACAGTAATTTCTCCGCATTGCAAGGTGCAATTCTGAAATTTTTTGCTTTTTCCTGCTCCTCTTAGCATGATAAAGAAGATTCAAAGAGAGTGAGATGTCAGCTCCTTTCATTCAGTCAGTAGCTTCAAACATTTCTGGTATATGAATAACATGATGTTTTTCAATGGCAAAAATCAATGAATTTTGTAAATGCACAAACAGTAATTTCTCCGCATTGCAAGGTGCAATTCTGAAATTTTTTGCTTTTTCCTGCTCCTCTTAGCATGATAAAGAAGATTCAAAGAGAGTGAGATGCCAGTTCCTTTCATTCAGTCAGTAGCTTCAATCATTTCTGGACGTTTTTCAATGGCAAAAATCAATGAATATTGTAAATGCACAAACAGTAATTTCTCCGCATTGCAAGGTGCAATTCTGAAATTTTTTGCTTTTTCCTGCTCCTCTTAGCATGATAAAGAAGATTCAAAGAGAGTGAGATGCCAGCTCCTTTCATTCAGTCAGTAGCTTCAATCATTTCTGGTATATGAATAACATGATGTTTTTCAATGGCAAAAATCAATGAATATTGTAAATGCACAAACAGTAATTTCTCCGCATTGCAAGGTGCAATTCTAAAATTTTTTGCTTTTTCCTGCTCCTCTTAGCATGATAAAGAAGATTCAAAGAGAGTGAGATGCCAGCTCCTTTCATTCAGTCAGTAGCTTCAATCATTTCTGGACGTTTTTCAATGGCAAAAATCAATGAATATTGTAAATGCACAAACAGTAATTTCTCCGCATTGCAAGGTGCAATTCTGAAATTTTTTGCTTTTTCCTGCTCCTCTTAGCATGATAAAGAAGATTCAAAGAGAGTGAGATGCCAGCTCCTTTCATTCAGTCAGTAGCTTCAATCATTTCTGGTATATGAATAACATGATGTTTTTCAATGGCAAAAATCAATGAATATTGTAAATGCACAAACAGTAATTTCTCCGCATTGCAAGGTGCAATTCTGAATTTTTTTGCTTTTTCCTGCTCCTCTTAGCATGATAAAGAAGATTCAAAGAGAGTGAGATGCCAGCTCCTTTCATTCAGTCAGTAGCTTCAATCATTTCTGGACGTTTTTCAATGGCAAAAATCAATGAATATTGTAAATGCACAAACAGTAATTTCTCCGCATTGCAAGGTGCAATTCTGAAATTTTTTGCTTTTTCCTGCTCCTCTTAGCATGATAAACAAGATTCAAAGAGAGTGAGATGCCAGCTCCTTTCATTCAGTCAGTAGCTTCAATCATTTCTGGACGTTTTTCAATGGCAAAAATCAATGAATATTGTAAATGCACAAACAGTAATTTCTCCGCATTGCAAGGTGCAATTCTGAAATTTTTTGCTTTTTCCTGCTCCTCTTAGCATGATAAAGAAGATTCAAAGAGAGTGAGATGCCAGCTCCTTTCATTCAGTCAGTAGCTTCAAACATTTCTGGTATATGAATAACATGATGTTTTTCAATGGCAAAAATCAATGAATATTGTAAATGCACAAACAGTAATTTCTCCGCATTGCAAGGTGCAAGTCTGAAATTTTTTGCTTTTTCCTGCTCCTCTTAGCATGATAAAGAAGATTCAAAGAGAGTGAGATGCCAGCTACTTTCATTCAGTCAGTAGCTTCAATCATTTCTGGACGTTTTTCAATGGTAAAAATCAATGAATATTGTAAATGCACAAACAGTAATTTCTCCACATTGCAAGGTGCAATTCTGAAATTTTTTGCTTTTTCCTGCTCCTCTTAGCATGATAAAGAAGATTCAAAGAGAGTGAGATGCCAGCTCCTTTCATTCAGTCAGTAGCTTCAATCATTTCTGGTATATGAATAACATGATGTTTTTCAATGGCAAAAATCAATGAATATTGTAAATGCACAAACAGTAATTTCTCCGCATTGCAAGGTGCAATTCTGAAATTTTTTGCTTTTTCCTGCTCCTCTTAGCATGATAAAGAAGATTCAAAGAGAGTGAGATGCCAGCTCCTTTCATTCAGTCAGTAGCTTCAATCATTTCTGGACGTTTTTCAATGGCAAAAATCAATGAATATTGTAAATGCACAAACAGTAATTTCTCCGCATTGCAAGGTGCAATTCTGAAATTTTTTGCTTTTTCCTGCTCCTCTTAGCATGATAAAGAAGATTCAAAGAGAGTGAGATGCCAGCTCCTTTCATTCAGTCAGTAGCTTCAAACATTTCTGGTATATGAATAACATGATGTTTTTCAATGGCAAAAATCAATGAATATTGTAAATGCACAAACAGTAATTTCTCCGCATTGCAAGGTGCAATTCTGAAATTTTTTGCTTTTTCCTGCTCCTCTTAGCATGATAAAGAAGATTCAAAGAGAGTGAGATGCCAGCTCCTTTCATTCAGTCAGTAGCTTCAAACATTTCTGGTATATGAATAACATGATGTTTTTCAATGGCAAAAATCAATGAATATTGTAAATGCACAAACAGTAATTTCTCCGCATTGCAAGGTGCAATTCTGAAATTTTTTGCTTTTTCCTGCTCCTCTTAGCATGATAAAGAAGATTCAAAGAGAGTGAGATGCCAGCTCCTTTCATTCAGTCAGTAGCTTCAATCATTTCTGGATGTTTTTCAATGGCAAAAATCAATGAATATTGTAAATGCACAAACAGTAATTTCTCCGCATTGCAAGGTGCAATTCTGAAATTTTTTGCTTTTTCCTGCTCCTCTTAGCATGATAAAGAAGATTCAAAGAGAGTGAGATGTCAGCTCCTTTCATTCAGTCAGTAGCTTCAAACATTTCTGGTATATGAATAACATGATGTTTTTCAATGGCAAAAATCAATGAATTTTGTAAATGCACAAACAGTAATTTCTCCGCATTGCAAGGTGCAATTCTGAAATTTTTTGCTTTTTCCTGCTCCTCTTAGCATGATAAAGAAGATTCAAAGAGAGTGAGATGCCAGTTCCTTTCATTCAGTCAGTAGCTTCAATCATTTCTGGACGTTTTTCAATGGCAAAAATCAATGAATATTGTAAATGCACAAACAGTAATTTCTCCGCATTGCAAGGTGCAATTCTGAAATTTTTTGCTTTTTCCTGCTCCTCTTAGCATGATAAAGAAGATTCAAAGAGAGTGAGATGCCAGCTCCTTTCATTCAGTCAGTATCTTCAATCATTTCTGGTATATGAATAACATGATGTTTTTCAATGGCAAAAATCAATGAATATTGTAAATGCACAAACAGTAATTTCTCCGCATTGCAAGGTGCAATTCTGAAATTTTTTGCTTTTTCCTGCTCCTCTTAGCATGATAAAGAAGATTCAAAGAGAGTGAGATGCCAGCTCCTTTCATTCAGTCAGTAGCTTCAATCATTTCTGGACGTTTTTCAATGGCAAAAATCAATGAATATTGTAAATGCACAAACAGTAATTTCTCCGCATTGCAAGGTGCAATTCTGAAATTTTTTGCTTTTTCCTGCTCCTCTTAGCATGATAAACAAGATTCAAAGAGAGTGAGATGCCAGCTCCTTTCATTCAGTCAGTAGCTTCAATCATTTCTGGACGTTTTTCAATGGCAAAAATCAATGAATATTGTAAATGCACAAACAGTAATTTCTCCGCATTGCAAGGTGCAATTCTGAAATTTTTTGCTTTTTCCTGCTCCTCTTAGCATGATAAAGAAGATTCAAAGAGAGTGAGATGCCAGCTCCTTTCATTCAGTCAGTAGCTTCAAACATTTCTGGTATATGAATAACATGATGTTTTTCAATGGCAAAAATCAATGAATATTGTAAATGCACAAACAGTAATTTCTCCGCATTGCAAGGTGCAAGTCTGAAATGTTTTGCTTTTTCCTGCTCCTCTTAGCATGATAAAGAAGATACAAAGAGAGTGAGATGCCAGCTACTTTCATTCAGTCAGTAACTTCAATCATTTCTGGATGTTTTTCAATGGTAAAAATCAATGAATATTGTAAATGCACAAACAGTAATTTCTCCACATTGCAAGGTGCAATTCTGAAATTTTTTGCTTTTTCCTGCTCCTCTTAGCATGATAAAGAAGATTCAAAGAGAGTGAGATGCCAGCTCCTTTCATTCAGTCAGTAGCTTCAAACATTTCTGGTATATGAATAACATGATGTTTTTCAATGGCAAAAATCAATGAATATTGTAAATGCACAAACAGTAATTTCTCTGCATTGCAAGGTGCAATTCTGAAATTTTTTGCTTTTTCCTGCTCCTCTTAGCATGATAAAGAAGATTCAAAGAGAGTGAGATGCCAGCTACTTTCATTCAGTCAGTAGCTTCAATCATTTCTGGATGTTTTTCAATGGTAAAAATCAATGAATATTGTAAATGCACAAACAGTAATTTCTCCACATTGCAAGGTGCAATTCTGAAATTTTTTGCTTTTTCCTGCTCCTCTTAGCATGATAAAGAAGATTCAAAGAGAGTGAGATGCCAGCTCCTTTCATTCAGTCAGTAGCTTCAAACATTTCTGGTATATGAATAACATGATGTTTTTCAATGGCAAAAATCAATGAATATTGTAAATGCACAAACAGTAATTTCTCCGCATTGCAAGGTGCAATTCTGAAATTTTTTGCTTTTTCCTGCTCCTCTTAGCATGATAAAGAAGATTCAAAGAGAGTGAGATGCCAGCTCCTTTCATTCAGTCAGTAGCTTCAAACATTTCTGGTATATGAATAACATGATGTTTTTCAATGGCAAAAATCAATGAATATTGTAAATGCACAAACAGTAATTTCTCCGCATTGCAAGGTGCAATTCTGAAATTTTTTGCTTTTTCCTGCTCCTCTTAGCATGATAAAGAATATTCAAAGAGAGTGAGATGCCAGCTCCTTTCATTCAGTCAGTAGCTTCAATCATTTCTGGATGTTTTTCAATGGCAAAAATCAATGAATATTGTAAATGCACAAACTGTAATTTCTCCGCATTGCAAGGTGCAATTCTGAAATTTTTTGTTTTTTCCTGCTCCTCTTAGCATGATAAAGAAGATTCAAAGAGAGTGAGATGCCAGCTCCTTTCATTCAGTCAGTAGCTTCAATCATTTCTGGACGTTTTTCAATGGCAAAAATCAATGAATATTGTAAATGCACAAACAGTAATTTCTCCGCATTGCAAGGTGCAATTCTGAATTTTTTTGCTTTTTCCTGCTCCTCTTAGCATGATAAAGAAGATTCAAAGAGAGTGAGATGCCAGCTCCTTTCATTCAGTCAGTACCTTCAATCATTTCTGGATGTTTTTCAATGGCAAAAATCAATGAATATTGTAAATGCACAAACAGTAATTTCTCCGCATTGCAAGGTGCAATTCTGAAATTTTTTGCTTTTTCCCGCTCCTCTTAGCATGATAAAGAAGATTCAAAGAGAGTGAGGTGCCAGCTCCTTTCATTCAGTCAGTAGCTTCAAACATTTCTGGTATATGAATAACATGTTTTTCAATGGCAAAAATCAATGAATATTGTAAATGCACAAACAGTAATTTCTCCGCATTGCAAGGTGCAATTCTGAAATTTTTTGATTTTTCCTGCTCCTCTTAGCATGATAAAGAAGATTCAAAGAGAGTGAGATGCCAGCTCCTTTCATTCAGTCAGTAGCTTCAATCATTTCTGGACGTTTTTCAATGGCAAAAATCAATGAATATTGTAAATGCACAAACAGTAATTTCTCCGCATTGCAAGGTGCAATTCTGAAATTTTTTGCTTTTTCCTGCTCCTCTTAGCATGATAAAGAAGATTCAAAGAGAGTGAGATGCCAGCTCCTTTCATTCAGTCAGTAGCTTCAATCATTTCTGGACGTTTTTCAATGGCAAAAATCAATGAATATTGTAAATGCACAAACAGTAATTTCTCCGCATTGCAAGGTGCAATTCTGAAATTTTTTGCTTTTTCCTGCTCCTCTTAGCATGATAAAGAAGATTCAAAGAGAGTGAGATGCCAGCTCCTTTCATTCAGTCAGTAGCTTCAAACATTTCTGGTATATGAATAACATGATGTTTTTCAATGGCAAAAATCAATGAATATTGTAAATGCACAAACAGTAATTTCTCCGCATTGCAAGGTGCAAGTCTGAAATTTTTTGCTTTTTCCTGCTCCTCTTAGCATGGTAAAGAAGATTCAAAGAGAGTGAGATGCCAGCTACTTTCATTCAGTCAGTAGCTTCAATCATTTCTGGACGTTTTTCAATGGTAAAAATCAATGAATATTGTAAATGCACAAACAGTAATTTCTCCACATTGCAAGGTGCAATTCTGAAATTTTTTGCTTTTTCCTGCTCCTCTTAGCATGATAAAGAAGATTCAAAGAGAGTGAGATGCCAGCTCCTTTCATTCAGTCAGTAGCTTCAAACATTTCTGGTATATGAAGAACATGATGTTTTTCAATGGCAAAAATCAATGAATATTGTAAATGCACAAACAGTAATTTCTCCGCATTGCAAGGTGCAATTCTGAAATTTTTTGATTTTTCCTGCTCCTCTTAGCATGATAAAGAAGATTCAAAGAGAGTGAGATGCCAGCTCCTTTCATTCAGTCAGTAGCTTCAATCATTTCTGGACGTTTTTCAATGGCAAAAATCAATGAATATTGTAAATGCACAAACAGTAATTTCTCCGCATTGCAAGGTGCAATTCTGAAATTTTTTGCTTTTTCCTGCTCCTCTTAGCATGATAAAGAAGATTCAAAGAGAGTGAGATGCCAGCTCCTTTCATTCAGTCAGTAGCTTCAATCATTTCTGGACGTTTTTCAATGGCAAAAATCAATGAATATTGTAAATGCACAAACAGTAATTTCTCCGCATTGCAAGGTGCAATTCTGAAATTTTTTGCTTTTTCCTGCTCCTCTTAGCATGATAAAGAAGATTCAAAGAGAGTGAGATGCCAGCTCCTTTCATTCAGTCAGTAGCTTCAAACATTTCTGGTATATGAATAACATGATGTTTTTCAATGGCAAAAATCAATGAATATTGTAAATGCACAAACAGTAATTTCTCCGCATTGCAAGGTGCAAGTCTGAAATTTTTTGCTTTTTCCTGCTCCTCTTAGCATGGTAAAGAAGATTCAAAGAGAGTGAGATGCCAGCTACTTTCATTCAGTCAGTAGCTTCAATCATTTCTGGACGTTTTTCAATGGTAAAAATCAATGAATATTGTAAATGCACAAACAGTAATTTCTCCACATTGCAAGGTGCAATTCTGAAATTTTTTGCTTTTTCCTGCTCCTCTTAGCATGATAAAGAAGATTCAAAGAGAGTGAGATGCCAGCTCCTTTCATTCAGTCAGTAGCTTCAAACATTTCTGGTATATGAAGAACATGATGTTTTTCAATGGCAAAAATCAATGAATATTGTAAATGCACAAACAGTAATTTCTCCGCATTGCAAGGTGCAATTCTGAAATTTTTTGCTTTTTCCTGCTCCTCTTAGCATGATAAAGAAGATTCAAAGAGAGTGAGATGCCAGCTCCTTTCATTCAGTCAGTAGCTTCAAACATTTCTGGTATATGAATAACATGATGTTTTTCAATGGCAAAAATCAATGAATATTGTAAATGCACAAACAGTAATTTCTCCGCATTGCAAGGTGCAATTCTGAAATTTTTTGCTTTTTCCTGCTCCTCTTAGCATGATAAAGAAGATTCAAAGAGAGTGAGATGCCAGCTCCTTTCATTCAGTCAGTAGCTTCAATCATTTCTGGACGTTTTTCAATGGCAAAAATCAATGAATATTGTAAATGCACAAACAGTAATTTCTCCGCATTGCAAGGTGCAATTCTGAAATTTTTTTGCTTTTTCCTGCTCCTCTTAGCATGATAAAGAAGATTCAAAGAGAGTGAGATGCCAGCTCCTTTCATTCAGTCAGTAGCTTCAAACATTTCTGGTATATGAATAACATGATGTTTTTCAATGGCAAAAATCAATGAATATTGTAAATGCACAAACAGTAATTTCTCCGCATTGCAAGGTGCAATTCTGAAATTTTTTGCTTTTTCCTGCTCCTCTTAGCATGATAAAGAAGATTCAAAGAGAGTGAGATGCCAGCTCCTTTCATTCAGTCAGTAGCTTCAATCATTTCTGGATGTTTTTCAATGGCAAAAATCAATGAATATTGTAAATGCACAAACAGTAATTTCTCCGCATTGCAAGGTGCAATTCTGAAATTTTTTGCTTTTTCCTGCTCCTCTTAGCATGATAAAGAAGATTCAAAGAGAGTGAGATGTCAGCTCCTTTCATTCAGTCAGTAGCTTCAAACATTTCTGGTATATGAATAACATGATGTTTTTCAATGGCAAAAATCAATGAATTTTGTAAATGCACAAACAGTAATTTCTCCGCATTGCAAGGTGCAATTCTGAAATTTTTTGCTTTTTCCTGCTCCTCTTAGCATGATAAAGAAGATTCAAAGAGAGTGAGATGCCAGTTCCTTTCATTCAGTCAGTAGCTTCAATCATTTCTGGACGTTTTTCAATGGCAAAAATCAATGAATATTGTAAATGCACAAACAGTAATTTCTCCGCATTGCAAGGTGCAATTCTGAAATTTTTTGCTTTTTCCTGCTCCTCTTAGCATGATAAAGAAGATTCAAAGAGAGTGAGATGCCAGCTCCTTTCATTCAGTCAGTATCTTCAATCATTTCTGGTATATGAATAACATGATGTTTTTCAATGGCAAAAATCAATGAATATTGTAAATGCACAAACAGTAATTTCTCCGCATTGCAAGGTGCAATTCTGAAATTTTTTGCTTTTTCCTGCTCCTCTTAGCATGATAAAGAAGATTCAAAGAGAGTGAGATGCCAGCTCCTTTCATTCAGTCAGTAGCTTCAATCATTTCTGGACGTTTTTCAATGGCAAAAATCAATGAATATTGTAAATGCACAAACAGTAATTTCTCCGCATTGCAAGGTGCAATTCTGAAATTTTTTGCTTTTTCCTGCTCCTCTTAGCATGATAAACAAGATTCAAAGAGAGTGAGATGCCAGCTCCTTTCATTCAGTCAGTAGCTTCAATCATTTCTGGACGTTTTTCAATGGCAAAAATCAATGAATATTGTAAATGCACAAACAGTAATTTCTCCGCATTGCAAGGTGCAATTCTGAAATTTTTTGCTTTTTCCTGCTCCTCTTAGCATGATAAAGAAGATTCAAAGAGAGTGAGATGCCAGCTCCTTTCATTCAGTCAGTAGCTTCAAACATTTCTGGTATATGAATAACATGATGTTTTTCAATGGCAAAAATCAATGAATATTGTAAATGCACAAACAGTAATTTCTCCGCATTGCAAGGTGCAAGTCTGAAATGTTTTGCTTTTTCCTGCTCCTCTTAGCATGATAAAGAAGATACAAAGAGAGTGAGATGCCAGCTACTTTCATTCAGTCAGTAGCTTCAATCATTTCTGGATGTTTTTCAATGGTAAAAATCAATGAATATTGTAAATGCACAAACAGTAATTTCTCCACATTGCAAGGTGCAATTCTGAAATTTTTTTGCTTTTTCCTGCTCCTCTTAGCATGATAAAGAAGATTCAAAGAGAGTGAGATGCCAGCTCCTTTCATTCAGTCAGTAGCTTCAAACATTTCTGGTATATGAATAACATGATGTTTTTCAATGGCAAAAATCAATGAATATTGTAAATGCACAAACAGTAATTTCTCTGCATTGCAAGGTGCAATTCTGAAATTTTTTGCTTTTTCCTGCTCCTCTTAGCATGATAAAGAAGATTCAAAGAGAGTGAGATGCCAGCTACTTTCATTCAGTCAGTACCTTCAATCATTTCTGGATGTTTTTCAATGGCAAAAATCAATGAATATTGTAAATGCACAAACAGTAATTTCTCCGCATTGCAAGGTGCAATTCTGAAATTTTTTGCTTTTTCCCGCTCCTCTTAGCATGATAAAGAAGATTCAAAGAGAGTGAGGTGCCAGCTCCTTTCATTCAGTCAGTAGCTTCAAACATTTCTGGTATATGAATAACATGTTTTTCAATGGCAAAAATCAATGAATATTGTAAATGCACAAACAGTAATTTCTCCGCATTGCAAGGTGCAATTCTGAAATTTTTTGATTTTTCCTGCTCCTCTTAGCATGATAAAGAAGATTCAAAGAGAGTGAGATGCCAGCTCCTTTCATTCAGTCAGTAGCTTCAATCATTTCTGGACGTTTTTCAATGGCAAAAATCAATGAATATTGTAAATGCACAAACAGTAATTTCTCCGCATTGCAAGGTGCAATTCTGAAATTTTTTGCTTTTTCCTGCTCCTCTTAGCATGATAAAGAAGATTCAAAGAGAGTGAGATGCCAGCTCCTTTCATTCAGTCAGTAGCTTCAATCATTTCTGGACGTTTTTCAATGGCAAAAATCAATGAATATTGTAAATGCACAAACAGTAATTTCTCCGCATTGCAAGGTGCAATTCTGAAATTTTTTGCTTTTTCCTGCTCCTCTTAGCATGATAAAGAAGATTCAAAGAGAGTGAGATGCCAGCTCCTTTCATTCAGTCAGTAGCTTCAAACATTTCTGGTATATGAATAACATGATGTTTTTCAATGGCAAAAATCAATGAATATTGTAAATGCACAAACAGTAATTTCTCCGCATTGCAAGGTGCAAGTCTGAAATTTTTTGCTTTTTCCTGCTCCTCTTAGCATGGTAAAGAAGATTCAAAGAGAGTGAGATGCCAGCTACTTTCATTCAGTCAGTAGCTTCAATCATTTCTGGACGTTTTTCAATGGTAAAAATCAATGAATATTGTAAATGCACAAACAGTAATTTCTCCACATTGCAAGGTGCAATTCTGAAATTTTTTGCTTTTTCCTGCTCCTCTTAGCATGATAAAGAAGATTCAAAGAGAGTGAGATGCCAGCTCCTTTCATTCAGTCAGTAGCTTCAAACATTTCTGGTATATGAAGAACATGATGTTTTTCAATGGCAAAAATCAATGAATATTGTAAATGCACAAACAGTAATTTCTCCGCATTGCAAGGTGCAATTCTGAAATTTTTTGCTTTTTCCTGCTCCTCTTAGCATGATAAAGAAGATTCAAAGAGAGTGAGATGCCAGCTCCTTTCATTCAGTCAGTAGCTTCAAACATTTCTGGTATATGAATAACATGATGTTTTTCAATGGCAAAAATCAATGAATATTGTAAATGCACAAACAGTAATTTCTCCGCATTGCAAGGTGCAATTCTGAAATTTTTTGCTTTTTCCTGCTCCTCTTAGCATGATAAAGAAGATTCAAAGAGAGTGAGATGCCAGCTCCTTTCATTCAGTCAGTAGCTTCAATCATTTCTGGACGTTTTTCAATGGCAAAAATCAATGAATATTGTAAATGCACAAACAGTAATTTCTCCGCATTGCAAGGTGCAATTCTGAAATTTTTTGCTTTTTCCTGCTCCTCTTAGCATGATAAAGAAGATTCAAAGAGAGTGAGATGCCAGCTCCTTTCATTCAGTCAGTAGCTTCAATCATTTCTGGACGTTTTTCAATGGCAAAAATCAATGAATATTGTAAATGCACAAACAGTAATTTCTCCGCATTGCAAGGTGCAATTCTGAATTTTTTTGCTTTTTCCTGCTCCTCTTAGCATGACAAAGAAGATTCAAAGAGAGTAAGATGCCAGCTCCTTTCATTCAGTCAGTAGCTTCAATCATTTCTGGTATATGAATAACATGATGTTTTTCAATGGCAAAAATCAATGAATATTGTAAATGCACAAACAGTAATTTCTCCGCATTGCAAGGTGCAATTCTGAAATTTTTTGCTTTTTCCTGCTCCTCTTAGCATGATAAAGAAGATTCAAAGAGAGTGAGATGCCAGCTCCTTTCATTCAGTCAGTAGCTTCAATCATTTCTGGACGTTTTTCAATGGCAAAAATCAATGAATATTGTAAATGCACAAACAGTAATTTCTCCGCATTGCAAGGTGCAATTCTGAAATTTTTTGCTTTTTCCTGCTCCTCTTAGCATGATAAAGAAGATTCAAAGAGAGTGAGATGCCAGCTCCTTTCATTCAGTCAGTAGCTTCAATCATTTCTGGACGTTTTTCAATGGCAAAAATCAATGAATATTGTAAATGCACAAACAGTAATTTCTCCGCATTGCAAGGTGCAATTCTGAAATTTTTTGCTTTTTCCTGCTCCTCTTAGCATGATAAAGAAGATTCAAAGAGAGTGAGATGCCAGCTCCTTTCATTCAGTCAGTAGCTTCAAACATTTCTGGTATATGAATAATATGATGTTTTTCAATGGCAAAAATCAATGAATATTGTAAAAGCACAAACAGTAATTTCTCCGCATTGCAAGGTGCAATTCTGAAATTTTTTGCTTTTTCCTGCTCCTCTTAGCATGATAAAGAAGATTCAAAGAGAGTGAGATGCCAGCTCCTTTCATTCAGTCAGTAGCTTCAATCATTTCTGGACGTTTTTCAATGGCAAAAATCAATGAATATTGTAAATGCACAAACAGTAATTTCTCCGCATTGCAAGGTGCAATTCTGAAATTTTTTGCTTTTTCCTGCTCCTCTTAGCATGATAAAGAAGATTCAAAGAGAGTGAGATGCCAGCTCCTTTCATTCAGTCAGTAGCTTCAATCATTTCTGGTATATGAATAACATGATGTTTTTCAATGGCAAAAATCAATGAATATTGTAAATGCACAAACAGTAATTTCTCCGCATTGCAAGTTGCAATTCTGAAATTTTTTGCTTTTTCCTGCTCCTCTTAGCATGATAAAGAAGATTCAAAGAGAGTGAGATGCCAGCTCCTTTCATTCAGTCAGTAGCTTCAATCATTTCTGGACGTTTTTCAATGGCAAAAATCAATGAATATTGTAAATGCACAAACAGTAATTTCTCCGCATTGCAAGGTGCAATTCTGAAATTTTTTGCTTTTTCCTGCTCCTCTTAGCATGATAAAGAAGATTCAAAGAGAGTGAGATGCCAGCTCCTTTCATTCAGTCAGTAGCTTCAATCATTTCTGGACGTTTTTCAATGGCAAAAATCAATGAATATTGTAAATGCACAAACAGTAATTTCTCCGCATTGCAAGGTGCAATTCTGAAATTTTTTGCTTTTTCCTGCTCCTCTTAGCATGATAAAGAAGATTCAAAGAGAGTGAGATGTCAGCTCCTTTCATTCAGTCAGTAGCTTCAAACATTTCTGGTATATGAATAACATGATGTTTTTCAATGGCAAAAATCAATGAATTTTGTAAATGCACAAACAGTAATTTCTCCGCATTGCAAGGTGCAATTCTGAAATTTTTTGCTTTTTCCTGCTCCTCTTAGCATGATAAAGAAGATTCAAAGAGAGTGAGATGCCAGTTCCTTTCATTCAGTCAGTAGCTTCAATCATTTCTGGACGTTTTTCAATGGCAAAAATCAATGAATATTGTAAATGCACAAACAGTAATTTCTCCGCATTGCAAGGTGCAATTCTGAAATTTTTTGCTTTTTCCTGCTCCTCTTAGCATGATAAAGAAGATTCAAAGAGAGTGAGATGCCAGCTCCTTTCATTCAGTCAGTAGCTTCAATCATTTCTGGTATATGAATAACATGATGTTTTTCAATGGCAAAAATCAATGAATATTGTAAATGCACAAACAGTAATTTCTCCGCATTGCAAGGTGCAATTCTGAATTTTTTTGCTTTTTCCTGCTCCTCTTAGCATGATAAAGAAGATTCAAAGAGAGTGAGATGCCAGCTCCTTTCATTCAGTCAGTAGCTTCAATCATTTCTGGACGTTTTTCAATGGCAAAAATCAATGAATATTGTAAATGCACAAACAGTAATTTCTCCGCATTGCAAGGTGCAATTCTGAAATTTTTTGCTTTTTCCTGCTCCTCTTAGCATGATAAACAAGATTCAAAGAGAGTGAGATGCCAGCTCCTTTCATTCAGTCAGTAGCTTCAATCATTTCTGGACGTTTTTCAATGGCAAAAATCAATGAATATTGTAAATGCACAAACAGTAATTTCTCCGCATTGCAAGGTGCAATTCTGAAATTTTTTGCTTTTTCCTGCTCCTCTTAGCATGATAAAGAAGATTCAAAGAGAGTGAGATGCCAGCTCCTTTCATTCAGTCAGTAGCTTCAAACATTTCTGGTATATGAATAACATGATGTTTTTCAATGGCAAAAATCAATGAATATTGTAAATGCACAAACAGTAATTTCTCCGCATTGCAAGGTGCAAGTCTGAAATTTTTTGCTTTTTCCTGCTCCTCTTAGCATGATAAAGAAGATTCAAAGAGAGTGAGATGCCAGCTACTTTCATTCAGTCAGTAGCTTCAATCATTTCTGGACGTTTTTCAATGGTAAAAATCAATGAATATTGTAAATGCACAAACAGTAATTTCTCCACATTGCAAGGTGCAATTCTGAAATTTTTTGCTTTTTCCTGCTCCTCTTAGCATGATAAAGAAGATTCAAAGAGAGTGAGATGCCAGCTCCTTTCATTCAGTCAGTAGCTTCAATCATTTCTGGTATATGAATAACATGATGTTTTTCAATGGCAAAAATCAATGAATATTGTAAATGCACAAACAGTAATTTCTCCGCATTGCAAGGTGCAATTCTGAAATTTTTTGCTTTTTCCTGCTCCTCTTAGCATGATAAAGAAGATTCAAAGAGAGTGAGATGCCAGCTCCTTTCATTCAGTCAGTAGCTTCAATCATTTCTGGACGTTTTTCAATGGCAAAAATCAATGAATATTGTAAATGCACAAACAGTAATTTCTCCGCATTGCAAGGTGCAATTCTGAAATTTTTTGCTTTTTCCTGCTCCTCTTAGCATGATAAAGAAGATTCAAAGAGAGTGAGATGTCAGCTCCTTTCATTCAGTCAGTAGCTTCAAACATTTCTGGTATATGAATAACATGATGTTTTTCAATGGCAAAAATCAATGAATTTTGTAAATGCACAAACAGTAATTTCTCCGCATTGCAAGGTGCAATTCTGAAATTTTTTGCTTTTTCCTGCTCCTCTTAGCATGATAAAGAAGATTCAAAGAGAGTGAGATGCCAGTTCCTTTCATTCAGTCAGTAGCTTCAATCATTTCTGGACGTTTTTCAATGGCAAAAATCAATGAATATTGTAAATGCACAAACAGTAATTTCTCCGCATTGCAAGGTGCAATTCTGAAATTTTTTGCTTTTTCCTGCTCCTCTTAGCATGATAAAGAAGATTCAAAGAGAGTGAGATGCCAGCTCCTTTCATTCAGTCAGTAGCTTCAATCATTTCTGGTATATGAATAACATGATGTTTTTCAATGGCAAAAATCAATGAATATTGTAAATGCACAAACAGTAATTTCTCCGCATTGCAAGGTGCAATTCTGAAATTTTTTGCTTTTTCCTGCTCCTCTTAGCATGATAAAGAAGATTCAAAGAGAGTGAGATGCCAGCTCCTTTCATTCAGTCAGTAGCTTCAATCATTTCTGGACGTTTTTCAATGGCAAAAATCAATGAATATTGTAAATGCACAAACAGTAATTTCTCCGCATTGCAAGGTGCAATTCTGAAATTTTTTGCTTTTTCCTGCTCCTCTTAGCATGATAAAGAAGATTCAAAGAGAGTGAGATGCCAGCTCCTTTCATTCAGTCAGTAGCTTCAATCATTTCTGGTATATGAATAACATGATGTTTTTCAATGGCAAAAATCAATGAATATTGTAAATGCACAAACAGTAATTTCTCCGCATTGCAAGGTGCAATTCTGAATTTTTTTGCTTTTTCCTGCTCCTCTTAGCATGATAAAGAAGATTCAAAGAGAGTGAGATGCCAGCTCCTTTCATTCAGTCAGTAGCTTCAATCATTTCTGGACGTTTTTCAATGGCAAAAATCAATGAATATTGTAAATGCACAAACAGTAATTTCTCCGCATTGCAAGGTGCAATTCTGAAATTTTTTGCTTTTTCCTGCTCCTCTTAGCATGATAAACAAGATTCAAAGAGAGTGAGATGCCAGCTCCTTTCATTCAGTCAGTAGCTTCAATCATTTCTGGACGTTTTTCAATGGCAAAAATCAATGAATATTGTAAATGCACAAACAGTAATTTCTCCGCATTGCAAGGTGCAATTCTGAAATTTTTTGCTTTTTCCTGCTCCTCTTAGCATGATAAAGAAGATTCAAAGAGAGTGAGATGCCAGCTCCTTTCATTCAGTCAGTAGCTTCAAACATTTCTGGTATATGAATAACATGATGTTTTTCAATGGCAAAAATCAATGAATATTGTAAATGCACAAACAGTAATTTCTCCGCATTGCAAGGTGCAAGTCTGAAATTTTTTGCTTTTTCCTGCTCCTCTTAGCATGATAAAGAAGATTCAAAGAGAGTGAGATGCCAGCTACTTTCATTCAGTCAGTAGCTTCAATCATTTCTGGACGTTTTTCAATGGTAAAAATCAATGAATATTGTAAATGCACAAACAGTAATTTCTCCACATTGCAAGGTGCAATTCTGAAATTTTTTGCTTTTTCCTGCTCCTCTTAGCATGATAAAGAAGATTCAAAGAGAGTGAGATGCCAGCTCCTTTCATTCAGTCAGTAGCTTCAATCATTTCTGGTATATGAATAACATGATGTTTTTCAATGGCAAAAATCAATGAATATTGTAAATGCACAAACAGTAATTTCTCCGCATTGCAAGGTGCAATTCTGAAATTTTTTGCTTTTTCCTGCTCCTCTTAGCATGATAAAGAAGATTCAAAGAGAGTGAGATGCCAGCTCCTTTCATTCAGTCAGTAGCTTCAATCATTTCTGGACGTTTTTCAATGGCAAAAATCAATGAATATTGTAAATGCACAAACAGTAATTTCTCCGCATTGCAAGGTGCAATTCTGAAATTTTTTGCTTTTTCCTGCTCCTCTTAGCATGATAAAGAAGATTCAAAGAGAGTGAGATGCCAGCTCCTTTCATTCAGTCAGTAGCTTCAAACATTTCTGGTATATGAATAACATGATGTTTTTCAATGGCAAAAATCAATGAATATTGTAAATGCACAAACAGTAATTTCTCCGCATTGCAAGGTGCAATTCTGAAATTTTTTGCTTTTTCCTGCTCCTCTTAGCATGATAAAGAAGATTCAAAGAGAGTGAGATGCCAGCTCCTTTCATTCAGTCAGTAGCTTCAAACATTTCTGGTATATGAATAACATGATGTTTTTCAATGGCAAAAATCAATGAATATTGTAAATGCACAAACAGTAATTTCTCCGCATTGCAAGGTGCAATTCTGAAATTTTTTGCTTTTTCCTGCTCCTCTTAGCATGATAAAGAAGATTCAAAGAGAGTGAGATGCCAGCTCCTTTCATTCAGTCAGTAGCTTCAATCATTTCTGGATGTTTTTCAATGGCAAAAATCAATGAATATTGTAAATGCACAAACAGTAATTTCTCCGCATTGCAAGGTGCAATTCTGAAATTTTTTGCTTTTTCCTGCTCCTCTTAGCATGATAAAGAAGATTCAAAGAGAGTGAGATGTCAGCTCCTTTCATTCAGTCAGTAGCTTCAAACATTTCTGGTATATGAATAACATGATGTTTTTCAATGGCAAAAATCAATGAATTTTGTAAATGCACAAACAGTAATTTCTCCGCATTGCAAGGTGCAATTCTGAAATTTTTTGCTTTTTCCTGCTCCTCTTAGCATGATAAAGAAGATTCAAAGAGAGTGAGATGCCAGTTCCTTTCATTCAGTCAGTAGCTTCAATCATTTCTGGACGTTTTTCAATGGCAAAAATCAATGAATATTGTAAATGCACAAACAGTAATTTCTCCGCATTGCAAGGTGCAATTCTGAAATTTTTTGCTTTTTCCTGCTCCTCTTAGCATGATAAAGAAGATTCAAAGAGAGTGAGATGCCAGCTCCTTTCATTCAGTCAGTATCTTCAATCATTTCTGGTATATGAATAACATGATGTTTTTCAATGGCAAAAATCAATGAATATTGTAAATGCACAAACAGTAATTTCTCCGCATTGCAAGGTGCAATTCTGAAATTTTTTGCTTTTTCCTGCTCCTCTTAGCATGATAAAGAAGATTCAAAGAGAGTGAGATGCCAGCTCCTTTCATTCAGTCAGTAGCTTCAATCATTTCTGGACGTTTTTCAATGGCAAAAATCAATGAATATTGTAAATGCACAAACAGTAATTTCTCCGCATTGCAAGGTGCAATTCTGAAATTTTTTGCTTTTTCCTGCTCCTCTTAGCATGATAAACAAGATTCAAAGAGAGTGAGATGCCAGCTCCTTTCATTCAGTCAGTAGCTTCAATCATTTCTGGACGTTTTTCAATGGCAAAAATCAATGAATATTGTAAATGCACAAACAGTAATTTCTCCGCATTGCAAGGTGCAATTCTGAAATTTTTTGCTTTTTCCTGCTCCTCTTAGCATGATAAAGAAGATTCAAAGAGAGTGAGATGCCAGCTCCTTTCATTCAGTCAGTAGCTTCAAACATTTCTGGTATATGAATAACATGATGTTTTTCAATGGCAAAAATCAATGAATATTGTAAATGCACAAACAGTAATTTCTCCGCATTGCAAGGTGCAAGTCTGAAATGTTTTGCTTTTTCCTGCTCCTCTTAGCATGATAAAGAAGATACAAAGAGAGTGAGATGCCAGCTACTTTCATTCAGTCAGTAGCTTCAATCATTTCTGGATGTTTTTCAATGGTAAAAATCAATGAATATTGTAAATGCACAAACAGTAATTTCTCCACATTGCAAGGTGCAATTCTGAAATTTTTTGCTTTTTCCTGCTCCTCTTAGCATGATAAAGAAGATTCAAAGAGAGTGAGATGCCAGCTCCTTTCATTCAGTCAGTAGCTTCAAACATTTCTGGTATATGAATAACATGATGTTTTTCAATGGCAAAAATCAATGAATATTGTAAATGCACAAACAGTAATTTCTCTGCATTGCAAGGTGCAATTCTGAAATTTTTTGCTTTTTCCTGCTCCTCTTAGCATGATAAAGAAGATTCAAAGAGAGTGAGATGCCAGCTACTTTCATTCAGTCAGTAGCTTCAATCATTTCTGGATGTTTTTCAATGGTAAAAATCAATGAATATTGTAAATGCACAAACAGTAATTTCTCCACATTGCAAGGTGCAATTCTGAAATTTTTTGCTTTTTCCTGCTCCTCTTAGCATGATAAAGAAGATTCAAAGAGAGTGAGATGCCAGCTCCTTTCATTCAGTCAGTAGCTTCAAACATTTCTGGTATATGAATAACATGATGTTTTTCAATGGCAAAAATCAATGAATATTGTAAATGCACAAACAGTAATTTCTCCGCATTGCAAGGTGCAATTCTGAAATTTTTTGCTTTTTCCTGCTCCTCTTAGCATGATAAAGAAGATTCAAAGAGAGTGAGATGCCAGCTCCTTTCATTCAGTCAGTAGCTTCAAACATTTCTGGTATATGAATAACATGATGTTTTTCAATGGCAAAAATCAATGAATATTGTAAATGCACAAACAGTAATTTCTCCGCATTGCAAGGTGCAATTCTGAAATTTTTTGCTTTTTCCTGCTCCTCTTAGCATGATAAAGAATATTCAAAGAGAGTGAGATGCCAGCTCCTTTCATTCAGTCAGTAGCTTCAATCATTTCTGGATGTTTTTCAATGGCAAAAATCAATGAATATTGTAAATGCACAAACTGTAATTTCTCCGCATTGCAAGGTGCAATTCTGAAATTTTTTGTTTTTTCCTGCTCCTCTTAGCATGATAAAGAAGATTCAAAGAGAGTGAGATGCCAGCTCCTTTCATTCAGTCAGTAGCTTCAATCATTTCTGGACGTTTTTCAATGGCAAAAATCAATGAATATTGTAAATGCACAAACAGTAATTTCTCCGCATTGCAAGGTGCAATTCTGAATTTTTTTGCTTTTTCCTGCTCCTCTTAGCATGATAAAGAAGATTCAAAGAGAGTGAGATGCCAGCTCCTTTCATTCAGTCAGTACCTTCAATCATTTCTGGATGTTTTTCAATGGCAAAAATCAATGAATATTGTAAATGCACAAACAGTAATTTCTCCGCATTGCAAGGTGCAATTCTGAAATTTTTTGCTTTTTCCCGCCCCTCTTAGCATGATAAAGAAGATTCAAAGAGAGTGAGGTGCCAGCTCCTTTCATTCAGTCAGTAGCTTCAAACATTTCTGGTATATGAATAACATGTTTTTCAATGGCAAAAATCAATGAATATTGTAAATGCACAAACAGTAATTTCTCCGCATTGCAAGGTGCAATTCTGAAATTTTTTGATTTTTCCTGCTCCTCTTAGCATGATAAAGAAGATTCAAAGAGAGTGAGATGCCAGCTCCTTTCATTCAGTCAGTAGCTTCAATCATTTCTGGACGTTTTTCAATGGCAAAAATCAATGAATATTGTAAATGCACAAACAGTAATTTCTCCGCATTGCAAGGTGCAATTCTGAAATTTTTTGCTTTTTCCTGCTCCTCTTAGCATGATAAAGAAGATTCAAAGAGAGTGAGATGCCAGCTCCTTTCATTCAGTCAGTAGCTTCAATCATTTCTGGACGTTTTTCAATGGCAAAAATCAATGAATATTGTAAATGCACAAACAGTAATTTCTCCGCATTGCAAGGTGCAATTCTGAAATTTTTTGCTTTTTCCTGCTCCTCTTAGCATGATAAAGAAGATTCAAAGAGAGTGAGATGCCAGCTCCTTTCATTCAGTCAGTAGCTTCAAACATTTCTGGTATATGAATAACATGATGTTTTTCAATGGCAAAAATCAATGAATATTGTAAATGCACAAACAGTAATTTCTCCGCATTGCAAGGTGCAAGTCTGAAATTTTTTGCTTTTTCCTGCTCCTCTTAGCATGGTAAAGAAGATTCAAAGAGAGTGAGATGCCAGCTACTTTCATTCAGTCAGTAGCTTCAATCATTTCTGGACGTTTTTCAATGGTAAAAATCAATGAATATTGTAAATGCACAAACAGTAATTTCTCCACATTGCAAGGTGCAATTCTGAAATTTTTTGCTTTTTCCTGCTCCTCTTAGCATGATAAAGAAGATTCAAAGAGAGTGAGATGCCAGCTCCTTTCATTCAGTCAGTAGCTTCAAACATTTCTGGTATATGAAGAACATGATGTTTTTCAATGGCAAAAATCAATGAATATTGTAAATGCACAAACAGTAATTTCTCCGCATTGCAAGGTGCAATTCTGAAATTTTTTGCTTTTTCCTGCTCCTCTTAGCATGATAAAGAAGATTCAAAGAGAGTGAGATGCCAGCTCCTTTCATTCAGTCAGTAGCTTCAAACATTTCTGGTATATGAATAACATGATGTTTTTCAATGGCAAAAATCAATGAATATTGTAAATGCACAAACAGTAATTTCTCCGCATTGCAAGGTGCAATTCTGAAATTTTTTGCTTTTTCCTGCTCCTCTTAGCATGATAAAGAAGATTCAAAGAGAGTGAGATGCCAGCTCCTTTCATTCAGTCAGTAGCTTCAATCATTTCTGGACGTTTTTCAATGGCAAAAATCAATGAATATTGTAAATGCACAAACAGTAATTTCTCCGCATTGCAAGGTGCAATTCTGAAATTTTTTGCTTTTTCCTGCTCCTCTTAGCATGATAAAGAAGATTCAAAGAGAGTGAGATGCCAGCTCCTTTCATTCAGTCAGTAGCTTCAATCATTTCTGGACGTTTTTCAATGGCAAAAATCAATGAATATTGTAAATGCACAAACAGTAATTTCTCCGCATTGCAAGGTGCAATTCTGAATTTTTTTGCTTTTTCCTGCTCCTCTTAGCATGATAAAGAAGATTCAAAGAGAGTGAGATGCCAGCTCCTTTCATTCAGTCAGTACCTTCAATCATTTCTGGATGTTTTTCAATGGCAAAAATCAATGAATATTGTAAATGCACAAACAGTAATTTCTCCGCATTGCAAGGTGCAATTCTGAAATTTTTTGCTTTTTCCCGCTCCTCTTAGCATGATAAAGAAGATTCAAAGAGAGTGAGGTGCCAGCTCCTTTCATTCAGTCAGTAGCTTCAAACATTTCTGGTATATGAATAACATGTTTTTCAATGGCAAAAATCAATGAATATTGTAAATGCACAAACAGTAATTTCTCCGCATTGCAAGGTGCAATTCTGAAATTTTTTGATTTTTCCTGCTCCTCTTAGCATGATAAAGAAGATTCAAAGAGAGTGAGATGCCAGCTCCTTTCATTCAGTCAGTAGCTTCAATCATTTCTGGACGTTTTTCAATGGCAAAAATCAATGAATATTGTAAATGCACAAACAGTAATTTCTCCGCATTGCAAGGTGCAATTCTGAAATTTTTTGCTTTTTCCTGCTCCTCTTAGCATGATAAAGAAGATTCAAAGAGAGTGAGATGCCAGCTCCTTTCATTCAGTCAGTAGCTTCAATCATTTCTGGACGTTTTTCAATGGCAAAAATCAATGAATATTGTAAATGCACAAACAGTAATTTCTCCGCATTGCAAGGTGCAATTCTGAAATTTTTTGCTTTTTCCTGCTCCTCTTAGCATGATAAAGAAGATTCAAAGAGAGTGAGATGCCAGCTCCTTTCATTCAGTCAGTAGCTTCAAACATTTCTGGTATATGAATAACATGATGTTTCTCAATGGCAAAAATCAATGAATATTGTAAATGCACAAACAGTAATTTCTCCGCATTGCAAGGTGCAAGTCTGAAATTTTTTGCTTTTTCCTGCTCCTCTTAGCATGGTAAAGAAGATTCAAAGAGAGTGAGATGCCAGCTACTTTCATTCAGTCAGTATCTTCAATCATTTCTGGACATTTTTCAATGGTAAAAATCAATGAATATTGTAAATGCACAAACAGTAATTTCTCCACATTGCAAGGTGCAATTCTGAAATTTTTTGCTTTTTCCTGCTCCTCTTAGCATGATAAAGAAGATTCAAAGAGAGTGAGATGCCAGCTCCTTTCATTCAGTCAGTAGCTTCAAACATTTCTGGTATATGAAGAACATGATGTTTTTCAATGGCAAAAATCAATGAATATTGTAAATGCACAAACAGTAATTTCTCCGCATTGCAAGGTGCAATTCTGAAATTTTTTGCTTTTTCCTGCTCCTCTTAGCATGATAAAGAAGATTCAAAGAGAGTGAGATGCCAGCTCCTTTCATTCAGTCAGTAGCTTCAAACATTTCTGGTATATGAATAACATGATGTTTTTCAATGGCAAAAATCAATGAATATTGTAAATGCACAAACAGTAATTTCTCCGCACTGCAAGGTGCAATTCTGAAATTTTTTGCTTTTTCCTGCTCCTCTTAGCATGATAAAGAAGATTCAAAGAGAGTGAGATGCCAGCTCCTTTCATTCAGTCAGTAGCTTCAATCATTTCTGGACGTTTTTCAATGGCAAAAATCAATGAATATTGTAAATGCACAAACAGTAATTTCTCCGCATTGCAAGGTGCAATTCTGAAATTTTTTGCTTTTTCCTGCTCCTCTTAGCATGATAAAGAAGATTCAAAGAGAGTGAGATGCCAGCTCCTTTCATTCAGTCAGTAGCTTCAATCATTTCTGGACGTTTTTCAATGGCAAAAATCAATGAATATTGTAAATGCACAAACAGTAATTTCTCCGCATTGCAAGGTGCAATTCTGAAATTTTTTGCTTTTTCCTGCTCCTCTTAACATGATAAAGAAGATTCAAAGAGAGTGAGATGCCAGCTCCTTTCATTCAGTCAGTAGCTTCAATCATTTCTGGACGTTTTTCAATGGCAAAAATCAATGAATATTGTAAATGCACAAACAGTAATTTCTCCGCATTGCAAGGTGCAATTCTGAAATTTTTTGCTTTTTCCTGCTCCTCTTAGCATGATAAAGAAGATTCAAAGAGAGTGAGATGCCAGCTCCTTTCATTCAGTCAGTAGCTTCAATCATTTCTGGACGTTTTTCAATGGCAAAAATCAATGAATATTGTAAATGCACAAACAGTAATTTCTCCGCATTGCAAGGTGCAATTCTGAAATTTTTTGCTTTTTCCTGCTCCTCTTAGCATGACAAAGAAGATTCAAAGAGAGTAAGATGCCAGCTCCTTTCATTCAGTCAGTAACTTCAATCATTTCTGGTATATGAATAACATGATGTTTTTCAATGGCAAAAATCAATGAATATTGTAAATGCACAAACAGTAATTTCTCCGCATTGCAAGGTGCAATTCTGAAATTTTTTGCTTTTTACTGCTCCTCTTAGCATGATAAAGAAGATTCAAAGAGAGTGAGATGCCAGCTCCTTTCATTCAGTCAGTAGCTTCAATCATTTCTGGACGTTTTTCAATGGCAAAAATCAATGAATATTGTAAATGCACAAACAGTAATTTCTCCGCATTGCAAGGTGCAATTCTGAAATTTTTTGCTTTTTCCTGCTCCTCTTAGCATGATAAAGAAGATTCAAAGAGAGTGAGATGCCAGCTCCTTTCATTCAGTCAGTAGCTTCAATCATTTCTGGACGTTTTTCAATGGCAAAAATCAATGAATATTGTAAATGCACAAACAGTAATTTCTCCGCATTGCAAGGTGCAATTCTGAAATTTTTTGCTTTTTCCTGCTCCTCTTAGCATGATAAAGAAGATTCAAAGAGAGTGAGATGCCAGCTCCTTTCATTCAGTCAGTAGCTTCAAACATTTCTTGTATATGAATAACATGATGTTTTTCAATGGCAAAAATCAATGAATATTGTAAAAGCACAAACAGTAATTTCTCCGCATTGCAAGGTGCAATTCTGAAATTTTTTGCTTTTTCCTGCTCCTCTTAGCATGATAAAGAAGATTCAAAGAGAGTGAGATGCCAGCTCCTTTCATTCAGTCAGTAGCTTCAATCATTTCTGGACGTTTTTCAATGGCAAAAATCAATGAATATTGTAAATGCACAAACAGTAATTTCTCCGCATTGCAAGGTGCAATTCTGAAATTTTTTGCTTTTTCCTGCTCCTCTTAGCATGATAAAGAAGATTCAAAGAGAGTGAGATGCCAGCTCCTTTCATTCAGTCAGTAGCTTCAATCATTTCTGGTATATGAATAACATGATGTTTTTCAATGGCAAAAATCAATGAATATTGTAAATGCACAAACAGTAATTTCTCCGCATTGCAAGTTGCAATTCTGAAATTTTTTGCTTTTTCCTGCTCCTCTTAGCATGATAAAGAAGATTCAAAGAGAGTGAGATGCCAGCTCCTTTCATTCAGTCAGTAGCTTCAATCATTTCTGGACGTTTTTCAATGGCAAAAATCAATGAATATTGTAAATGCACAAACAGTAATTTCTCCGCATTGCAAGGTGCAATTCTGAAATTTTTTGCTTTTTCCTGCTCCTCTTAGCATGATAAAGAAGATTCAAAGAGAGTGAGATGCCAGCTCCTTTCATTCAGTCAGTAGCTTCAATCATTTCTGGACGTTTTTCAATGGCAAAAATCAATGAATATTGTAAATGCACAAACAGTAATTTCTCCGCATTGCAAGGTGCAATTCTGAAATTTTTTGCTTTTTCCTGCTCCTCTTAGCATGATAAAGAAGATTCAAAGAGAGTTAGATGCCAGCTCCTTTCATTCAGTCAGTAGCTTCAAACATTTCTGGTATATGAATAACATGATGTTTTTCAATGGCAAAAATCAATGAATATTGTAAAAGCACAAACAGTAATTTCTCCGCATTGCAAGGTGCAATTCTGAAATTTTTTGCTTTTTCCTGCTCCTCTTAGCATGATAAAGAAGATTCAAAGAGAGTGAGATGCCAGCTCCTTTCATTCAGTCAGTAGCTTCAATCATTTCTGGACGTTTTTCAATGGCAAAAATCAATGAATATTGTAAATGCACAAACAGTAATTTCTCCGCATTGCAAGGTGCAATTCTGAAATTTTTTGCTTTTTCCTGCTCCTCTTAGCATGATAAAGAAGATTCAAAGAGAGTGAGATGCCAGCTCCTTTCATTCAGTCAGTACCTTCAATCATTTCTGGATGTTTTTCAATGGCAAAAATCAATGAATATTGTAAATGCACAAACAGTAATTTCTCCGCATTGCAAGGTGCAATTCTGAAATTTTTTGCTTTTTCCCGCTCCTCTTAGCATGATAAAGAAGATTCAAAGAGAGTGAGGTGCCAGCTCCTTTCATTCAGTCAGTAGCTTCAAACATTTCTGGTATATGAATAACATGTTTTTCAATGGCAAAAATCAATGAATATTGTAAATGCACAAACAGTAATTTCTCCGCATTGCAAGGTGCAATTCTGAAATTTTTTGATTTTTCCTGCTCCTCTTAGCATGATAAAGAAGATTCAAAGAGAGTGAGATGCCAGCTCCTTTCATTCAGTCAGTAGCTTCAATCATTTCTGGACGTTTTTCAATGGCAAAAATCAATGAATATTGTAAATGCACAAACAGTAATTTCTCCGCATTGCAAGGTGCAATTCTGAAATTTTTTGCTTTTTTCTGCTCCTCTTAGCATGATAAAGAAGATTCAAAGAGAGTGAGATGCCAGCTCCTTTCATTCAGTCAGTAGCTTCAATCATTTCTGGACGTTTTTCAATGGGAAAAATCAATGAATATTGTAAATGCACAAACAGTAATTTCTCCGCATTGCAAGGTGCAATTCTGAAATTTTTTGCTTTTTCCTGCTCCTCTTAGCATGATAAAGAAGATTCAAAGAGAGTGAGATGCCAGCTCCTTTCATTCAGTCAGTAGCTTCAAACATTTCTGGTATATGAATAACAAGTTGTTTTTCAATGGCAAAAATCAATGAATATTGTAAATGCACAAACAGTAATTTCTCCGCATTGCAAGGTGCAAGTCTGAAATTTTTTGCTTTTTCCTGCTCCTCTTAGCATGGTAAAGAAGATTCAAAGAGAGTGAGATGCCAGCTACTTTCATTCAGTCAGTAGCTTCAATCATTTCTGGACGTTTTTCAATGGTAAAAATCAATGAATATTGTAAATGCACAAACAGTAATTTCTCCACATTGCAAGGTGCAATTCTGAAATTTTTTGCTTTTTCCTGCTCCTCTTAGCATGATAAAGAAGATTCAAAGAGAGTGAGATGCCAGCTCCTTTCATTCAGTCAGTAGCTTCAAACATTTCTGGTATATGAATAACATGATGTTTTTCAATGGCAAAAATCAATGAATATTGTAAATGCACAAACAGTAATTTCTCCGCATTGCAAGGTGCAATTCTGAAATTTTTTGCTTTTTCCTGCTCCTCTTAGCATGATAAAGAAGATTCAAAGAGAGTGAGATGCCAGCTCCTTTCATTCAGTCAGTAGCTTCAAACATTTCTGGTATATGAATAACATGATGTTTTTCAATGGCAAAAATCAATGAATATTGTAAATGCACAAACAGTAATTTCTCCGCATTGCAAGGTGCAATTCTGAAATTTTTTGCTTTTTCATGCTCCTCTTAGCATGATAAAGAAGATTCAAAGAGAGTGAGATGCCAGCTCCTTTCATTCAGTCAGTAGCTTCAATCATTTCTGGACGTTTTTCAATGGCAAAAATCAATGAATATTGTAAATGCACAAACAGTAATTTCTCCGCATTGCAAGGTGCAATTCTGAAATTTTTTGCTTTTTCCTGCTCCTCTTAGCATGATAAAGAAGATTCAAAGAGAGTGAGATGCCAGCTCCTTTCATTCAGTCAGTAGCTTCAATCATTTCTGGACGTTTTTCAATGGCAAAAATCAATGAATATTGTAAATGCACAAACAGTAATTTCTCCGCATTGCAAGGTGCAATTCTGAAATTTTTTGCTTTTTCCTGCTCCTCTTAGCATGATAAAGAAGATTCAAAGAGAGTGAGATGCCAGCTCCTTTCATTCAGTCAGTAGCTTCAAACATTTCTGGTATATGAATAACATGATGTTTTTCAATGGCAAAAATCAATGAATATTGTAAATGCACAAACAGTAATTTCTCCGCATTGCAAGGTGCAATTCTGAATTTTTTTGCTTTTTCCTGCTCCTCTTAGCATGATAAAGAAGATTCAAAGAGAGTGAGATGCCAGCTCCTTTCATTCAGTCAGTAGCTTCAATCATTTCTGGACGTTTTTCAATGGCAAAAATCAATGAATATTGTAAATGCACAAACAGTAATTTCTCCGCATTGCAAGGTGCAATTCTGAAATTTTTTGCTTTTTCCTGCTCCTCTTAGCATGATAAAGAAGATTCAAAGAGAGTGAGATGCCAGCTCCTTTCATTCAGTCAGTAGCTTCAATCATTTCTGGACGTTTTTCAATGGCAAAAATCAATGAATATTGTAAATGCACAAACAGTAATTTCTCCGCATTGCAAGGTGCAATTCTGAAATTTTTTGCTTTTTCCTGCTCCTCTTAGCATGACAAAGAAGATTCAAAGAGAGTAAGATGCCAGCTCCTTTCATTCAGTCAGTAGCTTCAATCATTTCTGGTATATGAATAACATGATGTTTTTCAATGGCAAAAATCAATGAATATTGTAAATGCACAAACAGTAATTTCTCCGCATTGCAAGGTGCAATTCTGAAATTTTTTGCTTTTTCCTGCTCCTCTTAGCATGATAAAGAAGATTCAAAGAGAGTGAGATGCCAGCTCCTTTCATTCAGTCAGTAGCTTCAATCATTTCTGGACGTTTTTCAATGGCAAAAATCAATGAATATTGTAAATGCACAAACAGTAATTTCTCCGCATTGCAAGGTGCAATTCTGAAATTTTTTGCTTTTTCCTGCTCCTCTTAGCATGATAAAGAAGATTCAAAGAGAGTGAGATGCCAGCTCCTTTCATTCAGTCAGTAGCTTCAATCATTTCTGGACGTTTTTCAATGGCAAAAATCTATGAATATTGTAAATGCACAAACAGTAATTTCTCCGCATTGCAAGGTGCAATTCTGAAATTTTTTGCTTTTTCCTGCTCCTCTTAGCATGATAAAGAAGATTCAAAGAGAGTGAGATGCCAGCTCCTTTCATTCAGTCAGTAGCTTCAAACATTTCTTGTATATGAATAACATGATGTTTTTCAATGGCAAAAATCAATGAATATTGTAAAAGCACAAACAGTAATTTCTCCGCATTGCAAGGTGCAATTCTGAAATTTTTTGCTTTTTCCTGCTCCTCTTAGCATGATAAAGAAGATTCAAAGAGAGTGAGATGCCAGCTCCTTTCATTCAGTCAGTAGCTTCAATCATTTCTGGTATATGAATAACATGATGTTTTTCAATGGCAAAAATCAATGAATATTGTAAATGCACAAACAGTAATTTCTCCGCATTGCAAGTTGCAATTCTGAAATGTTTTGCTTTTTCCTGCTCCTCTTAGCATGATAAAGAAGATTCAAAGAGAGTGAGATGCCAGCTCCTTTCATTCAGTCAGTAGCTTCAAACATTTCTGGTATATGAATAACATGATGTTTTTCAATGGCAAAAATCAATGAATATTGTAAATGCACAAACAGTAATTTCTCCGCATTGCAAGGTGCAATTCTGAAATTTTTTGCTTTTTCCTGCTCCTCTTAGCATGATAAAGAAGATTCAAAGAGAGTGAGATGCCAGTTCCTTTCATTCAGTCAGTAGCTTCAATCATTTCTGGACGTTTTTCAATGGCAAAAATCAATGAATATTGTAAATGCACAAACAGTAATTTCTCCGCATTGCAAGGTGCAATTCTGAAATTTTTTGCTTTTTCCTGCTCCTCTTAGCATGATAAAGAAGATTCAAAGAGAGTTAGATGCCAGCTCCTTTCATTCAGTCAGTAGCTTCAAACATTTCTGGTATATGAATAACATGATGTTTTTCAATGGCAAAAATCAATGAATATTGTAAAAGCACAAACAGTAATTTCTCCGCATTGCAAGGTGCAATTCTGAAATTTTTTGCTTTTTCCTGCTCCTCTTAGCATGATAAAGAAGATTCAAAGAGAGTGAGATGCCAGCTCCTTTCATTCAGTCAGTAGCTTCAATCATTTCTGGACGTTTTTCAATGGCAAAAATCAATGAATATTGTAAATGCACAAACAGTAATTTCTCCGCATTGCAAGGTGCAATTCTGAAATTTTTTGCTTTTTCCTGCTCCTCTTAGCATGATAAAGAAGATTCAAAGAGAGTGAGATGCCAGCTCCTTTCATTCAGTCAGTAGCTTCAATCATTTCTGGTATATGAATAACATGATGTTTTTCAATGGCAAAAATCAATGAATATTGTAAATGCACAAACAGTAATTTCTCCACATTGCAAGGTGCAATTCTGAAATTTTTTGCTTTTTCCTGCTCCTCTTAGCATGATAAAGAAGATTCAAAGAGAGTGAGATGCCAGCTCCTTTCATTCAGTCAGTAGCTTCAATCATTTCTGGACGTTTTTCAATGGCAAAAATCAATGAATATTGTAAATGCACAAACAGTAATTTCTCCGCATTGCAAGGTGCAATTCTGAAATTTTTTGCTTTTTCCTGCTCCTCTTAGCATGATAAAGAAGATTCAAAGAGAGCGAGATGCCAGCTCCTTTCATTCAGTCAGTAGCTTCAATCATTTCTGGTATATGAATAACATGATGTTTTTCAATGGCAAAAATCAATGAATATTGTAAATGCACAAACAGTAATTTCTCCGCATTGCAAGGTGCAATTGTGAAATTTTTTGCTTTTTCCTGCTCCTCTTAGCATGATAAAGAAGATTCAAAGAGAGTGAGATGCCAGCTCCTTTCATTCAGTCAGTAGCTTCAATTATTTCTGGACGTTTTTCAATGGCAAAAATCAATGAATATTGTAAATGCACAAACAGTAATTTCTCCGCATTGCAAGGTGCAATTCTGAAATTTTTTGCTTTTTCCTGCTCCTCTTAGCATGATAAAGAAGATTTAAAGAGAGTGAGATGCCAGCTCCTTTCATTCAGTCAGTAGCTTCAAACATTTCTGGTATATGAATAACATGATGTTTTTCAATGGCAAAAATCAATGAATATTGTAAATGCACAAACAGTAATTTCTCCGCATTGCAAGGTGCAATTCTGAAATTTTTTGCTTTTTCCTGCTCCTCTTAGCATGATAAAGAAGATTCAAAGAGAGTGAGATGCCAGCTCCTTTCATTCAGTCAGTAGCTTCAATCATTTCTGGACGTTTTTCAATGGCAAAAATCAATGAATATTGTAAATGCACAAACAGTAATTTCTCCGCATTGCAAGGTGCAATTCTGAAATTTTTTGCTTTTTCCTGCTCCTCTTAGCATGATAAAGAAGATTCAAAGAGAGTGAGATGCCAGCTCCTTTCATTCAGTCAGTAGCTTCAATCATTTCTGGTATATGAATAACATGATGTTTTTCAATGGCAAAAATCAATGAATATTGTAAATGCACAAACAGTAATTTCTCCGCATTGCAAGGTGCAATTCTGAAATTTTTTGCTTTTTCCTGCTCCTCTTAGCATGATAAAGAAGATTCAAAGAGAGTGAGATGCCAGCTCCTTTCATTCAGTCAGTAGCTTCAAACATTTCTGGTATATGAATAACATGATGTTTTTCAATGGCAAAAATCAATGAATATTGTAAATGCACAAACAGTAATTTCTCCGCATTGCAAGGTGCAATTCTGAAATTTTTTGCTTTTTCCTGCTCCTCTTAGCATGATAAAGAAGATTCAAAGAGAGTGAGATGCCAGCTCCTTTCATTCAGTCAGTAGCTTCAATCATTTCTGGACGTTTTTCAATGGCAAAAATCAATGAATATTGTAAATGCACAAACAGTAATTTCTCCGCATTGCAAGGTGCAATTCTGAAATTTTTTGCTTTTTCCTGCTCCTCTTAGCATGATAAAGAAGACTCAAAGAGAGTGAGATGTCAGCTCCTTTCATTCAGTCAGTAGCTTCAAACATTTCTGGTATATGAATAACGATGTTTTTCAATGGCAAAAATCAATGAATTTTGTAAATGCACAAACAGTAATTTCTCCGCATTGCAAGGTGCAATTCTGAAATTTTTTGCTTTTTCCTGCTCCTCTTAGCATGATAAAGAAGATTCAAAGAGAGTGAGATGCCAGTTCCTTTCATTCAGTCAGTAGCTTCAATCATTTCTGGACGTTTTTCAATGGCAAAAATCAATGAATATTGTAAATGCACAAACAGTAATTTCTCCGCATTGCAAGGTGCAATTCTGAAATTTTTTGCTTTTTCCTGCTCCTCTTAGCATGATAAAGAAGATTCAAAGAGAGTGAGATGCCAGCTCCTTTCATTCAGTCAGTAGCTTCAATCATTTCTGGTATATGAATAACATGATGTTTTTCAATGGCAAAAATCAATGAATATTGTAAATGCACAAACAGTAATTTCTCCGCATTGCAAGGTGCAATTCTGAATTTTTTTGCTTTTTCCTGCTCCTCTTAGCATGATAAAGAAGATTCAAAGAGAGTGAGATGCCAGCTCCTTTCATTCAGTCAGTAGCTTCAATCATTTCTGGACGTTTTTCAATGGCAAAAATCAATGAATATTGTAAATGCACAAACAGTAATTTCTCCGCATTGCAAGGTGCAATTCTGAAATTTTTTGCTTTTTTCTGCTCCTCTTAGCATGATAAACAAGATTCAAAGAGAGTGAGATGCCAGCTCCTTTCATTCAGTCAGTAGCTTCAATCATTTCTGGACGTTTTTCAATGGCAAAAATCAATGAATATTGTAAATGCACAAACAGTAATTTCTCCGCATTGCAAGGTGCAATTCTGAAATTTTTTGCTTTTTCCTGCTCCTCTTAGCATGATAAAGAAGATTCAAAGAGAGTGAGATGCCAGCTCCTTTCATTCAGTCAGTAGCTTCAAACATTTCTGGTATATGAATAACATGATGTTTTTCAATGGCAAAAATCAATGAATATTGTAAATGCACAAACAGTAATTTCTCCGCATTGCAAGGTGCAAGTCTGAAATTTTTTGCTTTTTCCTGCTCCTCTTAGCATGATAAAGAAGATTCAAAGAGAGTGAGATGCCAGCTACTTTCATTCAGTCAGTAGCTTCAATCATTTCTGGACGTTTTTCAATGGTAAAAATCAATGAATATTGTAAATGCACAAACAGTAATTTCTCCACATTGCAAGGTGCAATTCTGAAATTTTTTGCTTTTTCCTGCTCCTCTTAGCATGATAAAGAAGATTCAAAGAGAGTGAGATGCCAGCTCCTTTCATTCAGTCAGTAGCTTCAATCATTTCTGGTATATGAATAACATGATGTTTTTCAATGGCAAAAATCAATGAATATTGTAAATGCACAAACAGTAATTTCTCCGCATTGCAAGGTGCAATTCTGAAATTTTTTGCTTTTTCCTGCTCCTCTTAGCATGATAAACAAGATTCAAAGAGAGTGAGATGCCAGCTCCTTTCATTCAGTCAGTAGCTTCAATCATTTCTGGACGTTTTTCAATGGCAAAAATCAATGAATATTGTAAATGCACAAACAGTAATTTCTCCGCATTGCAAGGTGCAATTCTGAAATTTTTTGCTTTTTTCTGCTCCTCTTAGCATGATAAACAAGATTCAAAGAGAGTGAGATGCCAGCTCCTTTCATTCAGTCAGTAGCTTCAATCATTTCTGGACGTTTTTCAATGGCAAAAATCAATGAATATTGTAAATGCACAAACAGTAATTTCTCCGCATTGCAAGGTGCAATTCTGAAATTTTTTGCTTTTTCCTGCTCCTCTTAGCATGATAAAGAAGATTCAAAGAGAGTGAGATGCCAGCTCCTTTCATTCAGTCAGTAGCTTCAAACATTTCTGGTATATGAATAACATGATGTTTTTCAATGGCAAAAATCAATGAATATTGTAAATGCACAAACAGTAATTTCTCCGCATTGCAAGGTGCAAGTCTGAAATTTTTTGCTTTTTCCTGCTCCTCTTAGCATGATAAAGAAGATTCAAAGAGAGTGAGATGCCAGCTACTTTCATTCAGTCAGTAGCTTCAATCATTTCTGGACGTTTTTCAATGGTAAAAATCAATGAATATTGTAAATGCACAAACAGTAATTTCTCCACATTGCAAGGTGCAATTCTGAAATTTTTTGCTTTTTCCTGCTCCTCTTAGCATGATAAAGAAGATTCAAAGAGAGTGAGATGCCAGCTCCTTTCATTCAGTCAGTAGCTTCAATCATTTCTGGTATATGAATAACATGATGTTTTTCAATGGCAAAAATCAATGAATATTGTAAATGCACAAACAGTAATTTCTCCGCATTGCAAGGTGCAATTCTGAAATTTTTTGCTTTTTCCTGCTCCTCTTAGCATGATAAAGAAGATTCAAAGAGAGTGAGATGCCAGCTCCTTTCATTCAGTCAGTAGCTTCAATCATTTCTGGACGTTTTTCAATGGCAAAAATCAATGAATATTGTAAATGCACAAACAGTAATTTCTCCGCATTGCAAGGTGCAATTCTGAAATTTTTTGCTTTTTCCTGCTCCTCTTAGCATGATAAAGAAGATTCAAAGAGAGTGAGATGTCAGCTCCTTTCATTCAGTCAGTAGCTTCAAACATTTCTGGTATATGAATAACATGATGTTTTTCAATGGCAAAAATCAATGAATTTTGTAAATGCACAAACAGTAATTTCTCCGCATTGCAAGGTGCAATTCTGAAATTTTTTGCTTTTTCCTGCTCCTCTTAGCATGATAAAGAAGATTCAAAGAGAGTGAGATGCCAGTTCCTTTCATTCAGTCAGTAGCTTCAATCATTTCTGGACGTTTTTCAATGGCAAAAATCAATGAATATTGTAAATGCACAAACAGTAATTTCTCCGCATTGCAAGGTGCAATTCTGAAATTTTTTGCTTTTTCCTGCTCCTCTTAGCATGATAAAGAAGATTCAAAGAGAGTGAGATGCCAGCTCCTTTCATTCAGTCAGTAGCTTCAATCATTTCTGGTATATGAATAACATGATGTTTTTCAATGGCAAAAATCAATGAATATTGTAAATGCACAAACAGTAATTTCTCCGCATTGCAAGGTGCAATTCTGAAATTTTTTGCTTTTTCCTGCTCCTCTTAGCATGATAAAGAAGATTCAAAGAGAGTGAGATGCCAGCTCCTTTCATTCAGTCAGTAGCTTCAATCATTTCTGGACGTTTTTCAATGGCAAAAATCAATGAATTTTGTAAATGCACAAACAGTAATTTCTCCGCATTGCCAGGTGCAATTCTGAAATTTTTTGCTTTTTCCTGCTCCTCTTAGCATGATAAAGAAGATTCAAAGAGAGTGAGATGCCAGTTCCTTTCATTCAGTCAGTAGCTTCAATCATTTCTGGACGTTTTTCAATGGCAAAAATCAATGAATATTGTAAATGCACAAACAGTAATTTCTCCGCATTGCAAGGTGCAATTCTGAAATTTTTTGCTTTTTCCTGCTCCTCTTAGCATGATAAAGAAGATTCAAAGAGAGTGAGATGCCAGCTCCTTTCATTCAGTCAGTAGCTTCAATCATTTCTGGTATATGAATAACATGATGTTTTTCAATGGCAAAAATCAATGAATATTGTAAATGCAAAAACAGTAATTTCTCCGCATTGCAAGGTGCAATTCTGAAATTTTTTGCTTTTTCCTGCTCCTCTTAGCATGATAAAGAAGATTCAAAGAGAGTGAGATGCCAGCTCCTTTCATTCAGTCAGTAGCTTCAATCATTTCTGGACGTTTTTCAATGGCAAAAATCAATGAATATTGTAAATGCACAAACAGTAATTTCTCCGCATTGCAAGGTGCAATTCTGAAATTTTTTGCTTTTTCCTGCTCCTCTTAGCATGATAAAGAAGATTCAAAGAGAGTGAGATGTCAGCTCCTTTCATTCAGTCAGTAGCTTCAAACATTTCTGGTATATGAATAACATGATGTTTTTCAATGGCAAAAATCAATGAATTTTGTAAATGCACAAACAGTAATTTCTCCGCATTGCAAGGTGCAATTCTGAAATTTTTTGCTTTTTCCTGCTCCTCTTAGCATGATAAAGAAGATTCAAAGAGAGTGAGATGCCAGTTCCTTTCATTCAGTCAGTAGCTTCAATCATTTCTGGACGTTTTTCAATGGCAAAAATCAATGAATATTGTAAATGCACAAACAGTAATTTCTCCGCATTGCAAGGTGCAATTCTGAAATTTTTTGCTTTTTCCTGCTCCTCTTAGCATGATAAAGAAGATTCAAAGAGAGTGAGATGCCAGCTCCTTTCATTCAGTCAGTAGCTTCAATCATTTCTGGTATATGAATAACATGATGTTTTTCAATGGCAAAAATCAATGAATATTGTAAATGCACAAACAGTAATTTCTCCGCATTGCAAGGTGCAATTCTGAAATTTTTTGCTTTTTCCTGCTCCTCTTAGCATGATAAAGAAGATTCAAAGAGAGAGAGATGCCAGCTCCTTTCATTCAGTCAGTAGCTTCAATCATTTCTGGACGTTTTTCAATGGCAAAAATCAATGAATTTTGTAAATGCACAAACAGTAATTTCTCCGCATTGCAAGGTGCAATTCTGAAATTTTTTGCTTTTTCCTGCTCCTCTTAGCATGATAAAGAAGATTCAAAGAGAGTGAGATGCCAGTTCCTTTCATTCAGTCAGTAGCTTCAATCATTTCTGGACGTTTTTCAATGGCAAAAATCAATGAATATTGTAAATGCACAAACAGTAATTTCTCCGCATTGCAAGGTGCAATTCTGAAATTTTTTGCTTTTTCCTGCTCCTCTTAGCATGATAAAGAAGATTCAAAGAGAGTGAGATGCCAGCTCCTTTCATTCAGTCAGTAGCTTCAATCATTTCTGGTATATGAATAACATGATGTTTTTCAATGGCAAAAATCAATGAATATTGTAAATGCACAAACAGTAATTTCTCCGCATTGCAAGGTGCAATTCTGAAATTTTTTGCTTTTTCCTGCTCCTCTTAGCATGATAAAGAAGATTCAAAGAGAGTGAGATGCCAGCTCCTTTCATTCAGTCAGTAGCTTCAATCATTTCTGGACGTTTTTCAATGGCAAAAATCAATGAATTTTGTAAATGCACAAACAGTAATTTCTCCGCATTGCCAGGTGCAATTCTGAAATTTTTTGCTTTTTCCTGCTCCTCTTAGCATGATAAAGAAGATTCAAAGAGAGTGAGATGCCAGTTCCTTTCATTCAGTCAGTAGCTTCAATCATTTCTGGACGTTTTTCAATGGCAAAAATCAATGAATATTGTAAATGCACAAACAGTAATTTCTCCGCATTGCAAGGTGCAATTCTGAAATTTTTTGCTTTTTCCTGCTCCTCTTAGCATGATAAAGAAGATTCAAAGAGAGTGAGATGCCAGCTCCTTTCATTCAGTCAGTAGCTTCAATCATTTCTGGTATATGAATAACATGATGTTTTTCAATGGCAAAAATCAATGAATATTGTAAATGCAAAAACAGTAATTTCTCCGCATTGCAAGGTGCAATTCTGAAATTTTTTGCTTTTTCCTGCTCCTCTTAGCATGATAAAGAAGATTCAAAGAGAGTGAGATGCCAGCTCCTTTCATTCAGTCAGTAGCTTCAATCATTTCTGGACGTTTTTCAATGGCAAAAATCAATGAATATTGTAAATGCACAAACAGTAATTTCTCCGCATTGCAAGGTGCAATTCTGAAATTTTTTGCTTTTTCCTGCTCCTCTTAGCATGATAAAGAAGATTCAAAGAGAGTGAGATGTCAGCTCCTTTCATTCAGTCAGTAGCTTCAAACATTTCTGGTATATGAATAACATGATGTTTTTCAATGGCAAAAATCAATGAATTTTGTAAATGCACAAACAGTAATTTCTCCGCATTGCAAGGTGCAATTCTGAAATTTTTTGCTTTTTCCTGCTCCTCTTAGCATGATAAAGAAGATTCAAAGAGAGTGAGATGCCAGTTCCTTTCATTCAGTCAGTAGCTTCAATCATTTCTGGACGTTTTTCAATGGCAAAAATCAATGAATATTGTAAATGCACAAACAGTAATTTCTCCGCATTGCAAGGTGCAATTCTGAAATTTTTTGCTTTTTCCTGCTCCTCTTAGCATGATAAAGAAGATTCAAAGAGAGTGAGATGCCAGCTCCTTTCATTCAGTCAGTAGCTTCAATCATTTCTGGTATATGAATAACATGATGTTTTTCAATGGCAAAAATCAATGAATATTGTAAATGCACAAACAGTAATTTCTCCGCATTGCAAGGTGCAATTCTGAAATTTTTTGCTTTTTCCTGCTCCTCTTAGCATGATAAAGAAGATTCAAAGAGAGAGAGATGCCAGCTCCTTTCATTCAGTCAGTAGCTTCAATCATTTCTGGACGTTTTTCAATGGCAAAAATCAATGAATTTTGTAAATGCACAAACAGTAATTTCTCCGCATTGCAAGGTGCAATTCTGAAATTTTTTGCTTTTTCCTGCTCCTCTTAGCATGATAAAGAAGATTCAAAGAGAGTGAGATGCCAGTTCCTTTCATTCAGTCAGTAGCTTCAATCATTTCTGGACGTTTTTCAATGGCAAAAATCAATGAATATTGTAAATGCACAAACAGTAATTTCTCCGCATTGCAAGGTGCAATTCTGAAATTTTTTGCTTTTTCCTGCTCCTCTTAGCATGATAAAGAAGATTCAAAGAGAGTGAGATGCCAGCTCCTTTCATTCAGTCAGTAGCTTCAATCATTTCTGGTATATGAATAACATGATGTTTTTCAATGGCAAAAATCAATGAATATTGTAAATGCAAAAACAGTCATTTCTCCGCATTGCAAGGTGCAATTCTGAAATTTTTTGCTTTTTCCTGCTCCTCTTAGCATGATAAAGAAGATTCAAAGAGAGTGAGATGCCAGCTCCTTTCATTCAGTCAGTAGCTTCAATCATTTCTGGTATATGAATAACATGATGTTTTTCAATGGCAAAAATCAATGAATATTGTAAATGCAAAAACAGTAATTTCTCCGCATTGCAAGGTGCAATTCTGAAATTTTTTGCTTTTTCCTGCTCCTCTTAGCATGATAAAGAAGATTCAAAGAGAGTGAGATGCCAGCTCCTTTCATTCAGTCAGTAGCTTCAATCATTTCTGGTATATGAATAACATGATGTTTTTCAATGGCAAAAATCAATGAATATTGTAAATGCAAAAACAGTAATTTCTCCGCATTGCAAGGTGCAATTCTGAAATTTTTTGCTTTTTCCTGCTCCTCTTAGCATGATAAAGAAGATTCAAAGAGAGTGAGATGCCAGCTCCTTTCATTCAGTCAGTAGCTTCAATCATTTCTGGACGTTTTTCAATGGCAAAAATCAATGAATATTGTAAATGCACAAACAGTAATTTCTCCGCATTGCAAGGTGCAATTCTGAAATTTTTTGCTTTTTCCTGCTCCTCTTAGCATGATAAAGAAGATTCAAAGAGAGTGAGATGTCAGCTCCTTTCATTCAGTCAGTAGCTTCAAACATTTCTGGTATATGAATAACATGATGTTTTTCAATGGCAAAAATCAATGAATTTTGTAAATGCACAAATAGTAATTTCTCCGCATTGCAAGGTGCAATTCTGAAATTTTTTGCTTTTTCCTGCTCCTCTTAGCATGATAAAGAAGATTCAAAGAGAGTGAGATGCCAGTTCCTTTCATTCAGTCAGTAGCTTCAATCATTTCTGGACGTTTTTCAATGGCAAAAATCAATGAATATTGTAAATGCACAAACAGTAATTTCTCCGCATTGCAAGGTGCAATTCTGAAATTTTTTGCTTTTTCCTGCTCCTCTTAGCATGATAAAGAAGATTCAAAGAGAGTGAGATGCCAGCTCCTTTCATTCAGTCAGTAGCTTCAATCATTTCTGGTATATGAATAACATGATGTTTTTCAATGGCAAAAATCAATGAATATTGTAAATGCACAAACAGTAATTTCTCCGCATTGCAAGGTGCAATTCTGAAATTTTTTGCTTTTTCCTGCTCCTCTTAGCATGATAAAGAAGATTCAAAGAGAGTGAGATGCCAGCTCCTTTCATTCAGTCAGTAGCTTCAATCATTTCTGGACGTTTTTCAATGGCAAAAATCAATGAATTTTGTAAATGCACAAACAGTAATTTCTCCGCATTGCAAGGTGCAATTCTGAAATTTTTTGCTTTTTCCTGCTCCTCTTAGCATGATAAAGAAGATTCAAAGAGAGTGAGATGCCAGTTCCTTTCATTCAGTCAGTAGCTTCAATCATTTCTGGACGTTTTTCAATGGCAAAAATCAATGAATATTGTAAATGCACAAACAGTAATTTCTCCGCATTGCAAGGTGCAATTCTGAAATTTTTTGCTTTTTCCTGCTCCTCTTAGCATGATAAAGAAGATTCAAAGAGAGTGAGATGCCAGCTCCTTTCATTCAGTCAGTAGCTTCAATCATTTCTGGTATATGAATAACATGATGTTTTTCAATGGCAAAAATCAATGAATATTGTAAATGCAAAAACAGTAATTTCTCCGCATTGCAAGGTGCAATTCTGAAATTTTTTGCTTTTTCCTGCTCCTCTGAGCATGATAAAGAAGATTCAAAGAGAGTGAGATGCCAGCTCCTTTCATTCAGTCAGTAGCTTCAATCATTTCTGGACGTTTTTCAATGGCAAAAATCAATGAATATTGTAAATGCACAAACAGTAATTTCTCCGCATTGCAAGGTGCAATTCTGAAATTTTTTGCTTTTTCCTGCTCCTCTTAGCATGATAAAGAAGATTCAAAGAGAGTGAGATGCCAGCTCCTTTCATTCAGTCAGTAGCTTCAATCATTTCTGGACGTTTTTCAATGGCAAAAATCAATGAATATTGTAAATGCACAAACAGTAATTTCTCCGCATTGCAAGGTGCAATTCTGAAATTTTTTGCTTTTTCCTGCTCCTCTTAGCATGATAAAGAAGATTCAAAGAGAGTGAGATGCCAGCTCCTTTCATTCAGTCAGTAGCTTCAAACATTTCTGGTATATGAATAACATGATGTTTTTCAATGGCAAAAATCAATGAATATTGTAAATGCACAAACAGTAATTTCTCCGCATTGCAAGGTGCAAGTCTGAAATTTTTTGCTTTTTCCTGCTCCTCTTAGCATGGTAAAGAAGATTCAAAGAGAGTGAGATGCCAGCTACTTTCATTCAGTCAGTAGCTTCAATCATTTCTGGACGTTTTTCAATGGTAAAAATCAATGAATATTGTAAATGCACAAACAGTAATTTCTCCACATTGCAAGGTGCAATTCTGAAATTTTTTGCTTTTTCCTGCTCCTCTTAGCATGATAAAGAAGATTCAAAGAGAGTGAGATGCCAGCTCCTTTCATTCAGTCAGTAGCTTCAAACATTTCTGGTATATGAAGAACATGATGTTTTTCAATGGCAAAAATCAATGAATATTGTAAATGCACAAACAGTAATTTCTCCGCATTGCAAGGTGCAATTCTGAAATTTTTTGCTTTTTCCTGCTCCTCTTAGCATGATAAAGAAGATTCAAAGAGAGTGAGATGCCAGCTCCTTTCATTCACTCAGTAGCTTCAAACATTTCTGGTATATGAATAACATGATGTTTTTCAATGGCAAAAATCAATGAATATTGTAAATGCACAAACAGTAATTTCTCCGCATTGCAAGGTGCAATTCTGAAATTTTTTGCTTTTTCCTGCTCCTCTTAGCATGATAAAGAAGATTCAAAGAGAGTGAGATGCCAGCTCCTTTCATTCAGTCAGTAGCTTCAATCATTTCTGGACGTTTTTCAATGGCAAAAATCAATGAATATTGTAAATGCACAAACAGTAATTTCTCCGCATTGCAAGGTGCAATTCTGAAATTTTTTGCTTTTTCCTGCTCCTCTTAGCATGATAAAGAAGATTCAAAGAGAGTGAGATGCCAGCTCCTTTCATTCAGTCAGTAGCTTCAATCATTTCTGGACGTTTTTCAATGGCAAAAATCAATGAATATTGTAAATGCACAAACAGTAATTTCTCCGCATTGCAAGGTGCAATTCTGAATTTTTTTGCTTTTTCCTGCTCCTCTTAGCATGATAAAGAAGATTCAAAGAGAGTGAGATGCCAGCTCCTTTCATTCAGTCAGTACCTTCAATCATTTCTGGATGTTTTTCAATGGCAAAAATCAATGAATATTGTAAATGCACAAACAGTAATTTCTCCGCATTGCAAGGTGCAATTCTGAAATTTTTTGCTTTTTCCCGCTCCTCTTAGCATGATAAAGAAGATTCAAAGAGAGTGAGGTGCCAGCTCCTTTCATTCAGTCAGTAGCTTCAAACATTTCTGGTATATGAATAACATGTTTTTCAATGGCAAAAATCAATGAATATTGTAAATGCACAAACAGTAATTTCTCCGCATTGCAAGGTGCAATTCTGAAATTTTTTGATTTTTCCTGCTCCTCTTAGCATGATAAAGAAGATTCAAAGAGAGTGAGATGCCAGCTCCTTTCATTCAGTCAGTAGCTTCAATCATTTCTGGACGTTTTTCAATGGCAAAAATCAATGAATATTGTAAATGCACAAACAGTAATTTCTCCGCATTGCAAGGTGCAATTCTGAAATTTTTTGCTTTTTCCTGCTCCTCTTAGCATGATAAAGAAGATTCAAAGAGAGTGAGATGCCAGCTCCTTTCATTCAGTCAGTAGCTTCAATCATTTCTGGACGTTTTTCAATGGCAAAAATCAATGAATATTGTAAATGCACAAACAGTAATTTCTCCGCATTGCAAGGTGCAATTCTGAAATTTTTTGCTTTTTCCTGCTCCTCTTAGCATGATAAAGAAGATTCAAAGAGAGTGAGATGCCAGCTCCTTTCATTCAGTCAGTAGCTTCAAACATTTCTGGTATATGAATAACATGATGTTTTTCAATGGCAAAAATCAATGAATATTGTAAATGCACAAACAGTAATTTCTCCGCATTGCAAGGTGCAAGTCTGAAATTTTTTGCTTTTTCCTGCTCCTCTTAGCATGGTAAAGAAGATTCAAAGAGAGTGAGATGCCAGCTACTTTCATTCAGTCAGTAGCTTCAATCATTTCTGGACGTTTTTCAATGGTAAAAATCAATGAATATTGTAAATGCACAAACAGTAATTTCTCCACATTGCAAGGTGCAATTCTGAAATTTTTTGCTTTTTCCTGCTCCTCTTAGCATGATAAAGAAGATTCAAAGAGAGTGAGATGCCAGCTCCTTTCATTCAGTCAGTAGCTTCAAACATTTCTGGTATATGAAGAACATGATGTTTTTCAATGGCAAAAATCAATGAATATTGTAAATGCACAAACAGTAATTTCTCCGCATTGCAAGGTGCAATTCTGAAATTTTTTGCTTTTTCCTGCTCCTCTTAGCATGATAAAGAAGATTCAAAGAGAGTGAGATGCCAGCTCCTTTCATTCAGTCAGTAGCTTCAAACATTTCTGGTATATGAATAACATGATGTTTTTCAATGGCAAAAATCAATGAATATTGTAAATGCACAAACAGTAATTTCTCCGCATTGCAAGGTGCAATTCTGAAATTTTTTGCTTTTTCCTGCTCCTCTTAGCATGATAAAGAAGATTCAAAGAGAGTGAGATGCCAGCTCCTTTCATTCAGTCAGTAGCTTCAATCATTTCTGGACGTTTTTCAATGGCAAAAATCAATGAATATTGTAAATGCACAAACAGTAATTTCTCCGCATTGCAAGGTGCAATTCTGAAATTTTTTGCTTTTTCCTGCTCCTCTTAGCATGATAAAGAAGATTCAAAGAGAGTGAGATGCCAGCTCCTTTCATTCAGTCAGTAGCTTCAATCATTTCTGGACGTTTTTCAATGGCAAAAATCAATGAATATTGTAAATGCACAAACAGTAATTTCTCCGCATTGCAAGGTGCAATTCTGAAATTTTTTGCTTTTTCCTGCTCCTCTTAACATGATAAAGAAGATTCAAAGAGAGTGAGATGCCAGCTCCTTTCATTCAGTCAGTAGCTTCAATCATTTCTGGACGTTTTTCAATGGCAAAAATCAATGAATATTGTAAATGCACAAACAGTAATTTCTCCGCATTGCAAGGTGCAATTCTGAAATTTTTTGCTTTTTCCTGCTCCTCTTAGCATGATAAAGAAGATTCAAAGAGAGTGAGATGCCAGCTCCTTTCATTCAGTCAGTAGCTTCAATCATTTCTGGACGTTTTTCAATGGCAAAAATCAATGAATATTGTAAATGCACAAACAGTAATTTCTCCGCATTGCAAGGTGCAATTCTGAAATTTTTTGCTTTTTCCTGCTCCTCTTAGCATGACAAAGAAGATTCAAAGAGAGTAAGATGCCAGCTCCTTTCATTCAGTCAGTAGCTTCAATCATTTCTGGTATATGAATAACATGATGTTTTTCAATGGCAAAAATCAATGAATATTGTAAATGCACAAACAGTAATTTCTCCGCATTGCAAGGTGCAATTCTGAAATTTTTTGCTTTTTCCTGCTCCTCTTAGCATGATAAAGAAGATTCAAAGAGAGTGAGATGCCAGCTCCTTTCATTCAGTCAGTAGCTTCAATCATTTCTGGACGTTTTTCAATGGCAAAAATCAATGAATATTGTAAATGCACAAACAGTAATTTCTCCGCATTGCAAGGTGCAATTCTGAAATTTTTTGCTTTTTCCTGCTCCTCTTAGCATGATAAAGAAGATTCAAAGAGAGTGAGATGCCAGCTCCTTTCATTCAGTCAGTAGCTTCAATCATTTCTGGACGTTTTTCAATGGCAAAAATCAATGAATATTGTAAATGCAAAAACAGTAATTTCTCCGCATTGCAAGGTGCAATTCTGAAATTTTTTGCTTTTTCCTGCTCCTCTTAGCATGATAAAGAAGATTCAAAGAGAGTGAGATGCCAGCTCCTTTCATTCAGTCAGTAGCTTCAAACATTTCTTGTATATGAATAACATGATGTTTTTCAATGGCAAAAATCAATGAATATTGTAAAAGCACAAACAGTAATTTCTCCGCATTGCAAGGTGCAATTCTGAAATTTTTTGCTTTTTCCTGCTCCTCTTAGCATGATAAAGAAGATTCAAAGAGAGTGAGATGCCAGCTCCTTTCATTCAGTCAGTAGCTTCAATCATTTCTGGACGTTTTTCAATGGCAAAAATCAATGAATATTGTAAATGCACAAACAGTAATTTCTCCGCATTGCAAGGTGCAATTCTGAAATTTTTTGCTTTTTCCTGCTCCTCTTAGCATGATAAAGAAGATTCAAAGAGAGTGAGATGCCAGCTCCTTTCATTCAGTCAGTAGCTTCAATCATTTCTGGTATATGAATAACATGATGTTTTTCAATGGCAAAAATCAATGAATATTGTAAATGCACAAACAGTAATTTCTCCGCATTGCAAGTTGCAATTCTGAAATTTTTTGCTTTTTCCTGCTCCTCTTAGCATGATAAAGAAGATTCAAAGAGAGTGAGATGCCAGCTCCTTTCATTCAGTCAGTAGCTTCAATCATTTCTGGACGTTTTTCAATGGCAAAAATCAATGAATATTGTAAATGCACAAACAGTAATTTCTCCGCATTGCAAGGTGCAATTCTGAAATTTTTTGCTTTTTCCTGCTCCTCTTAGCATGATAAAGAAGATTCAAAGAGAGTGAGATGCCAGCTCCTTTCATTCAGTCAGTAGCTTCAATCATTTCTGGACGTTTTTCAATGGCAAAAATCAATGAATATTGTAAATGCACAAACAGTAATTTCTCCGCATTGCAAGGTGCAATTCTGAAATTTTTTGCTTTTTCCTGCTCCTCTTAGCATGATAAAGAAGATTCAAAGAGAGTTAGATGCCAGCTCCTTTCATTCAGTCAGTAGCTTCAAACATTTCTGGTATATGAATAACATGATGTTTTTCAATGGCAAAAATCAATGAATATTGTAAAAGCACAAACAGTAATTTCTCCGCATTGCAAGGTGCAATTCTGAAATTTTTTGCTTTTTCCTGCTCCTCTTAGCATGATAAAGAAGATTCAAAGAGAGTGAGATGCCAGCTCCTTTCATTCAGTCAGTAGCTTCAATCATTTCTGGACGTTTTTCAATGGCAAAAATCAATGAATATTGTAAATGCACAAACAGTAATTTCTCCGCATTGCAAGGTGCAATTCTGAAATTTTTTGCTTTTTCCTGCTCCTCTTAGCATGATAAAGAAGATTCAAAGAGAGTGAGATGCCAGCTCCTTTCATTCAGTCAGTACCTTCAATCATTTCTGGATGTTTTTCAATGGCAAAAATCAATGAATATTGTAAATGCACAAACAGTAATTTCTCCGCATTGCAAGGTGCAATTCTGAAATTTTTTGCTTTTTCCCGCTCCTCTTAGCATGATAAAGAAGATTCAAAGAGAGTGAGGTGCCAGCTCCTTTCATTCAGTCAGTAGCTTCAAACATTTCTGGTATATGAATAACATGTTTTTCAATGGCAAAAATCAATGAATATTGTAAATGCACAAACAGTAATTTCTCCGCATTGCAAGGTGCAATTCTGAAATTTTTTGATTTTTCCTGCTCCTCTTAGCATGATAAAGAAGATTCAAAGAGAGTGAGATGCCAGCTCCTTTCATTCAGTCAGTAGCTTCAATCATTTCTGGACGTTTTTCAATGGCAAAAATCAATGAATATTGTAAATGCACAAACAGTAATTTCTCCGCATTGCAAGGTGCAATTCTGAAATTTTTTGCTTTTTCCTGCTCCTCTTAGCATGATAAAGAAGATTCAAAGAGAGTGAGATGCCAGCTCCTTTCATTCAGTCAGTAGCTTCAATCATTTCTGGACGTTTTTCAATGGGAAAAATCAATGAATATTGTAAATGCACAAACAGTAATTTCTCCGCATTGCAAGGTGCAATTCTGAAATTTTTTGCTTTTTCCTGCTCCTCTTAGCATGATAAAGAAGATTCAAAGAGAGTGAGATGCCAGCTCCTTTCATTCAGTCAGTAGCTTCAAACATTTCTGGTATATGAATAACAAGTTGTTTTTCAATGGCAAAAATCAATGAATATTGTAAATGCACAAACAGTAATTTCTCCGCATTGCAAGGTGCAAGTCTGAAATTTTTTGCTTTTTCCTGCTCCTCTTAGCATGGTAAAGAAGATTCAAAGAGAGTGAGATGCCAGCTACTTTCATTCAGTCAGTAGCTTCAATCATTTCTGGACGTTTTTCAATGGTAAAAATCAATGAATATTGTAAATGCACAAACAGTAATTTCTCCACATTGCAAGGTGCAATTCTGAAATTTTTTGCTTTTTCCTGCTCCTCTTAGCATGATAAAGAAGATTCAAAGAGAGTGAGATGCCAGCTCCTTTCATTCAGTCAGTAGCTTCAAACATTTCTGGTATATGAATAACATGATGTTTTTCAATGGCAAAAATCCATGAATATTGTAAATGCACAAACAGTAATTTCTCCGCATTGCAAGGTGCAATTCTGAAATTTTTTGCTTTTTCCTGCTCCTCTTAGCATGATAAAGAAGATTCAAAGAGAGTGAGATGCCAGCTCCTTTCATTCAGTCAGTAGCTTCAATCATTTCTGGACGTTTTTCAATGGCAAAAATCAATGAATATTGTAAATGCACAAACAGTAATTTCTCCGCATTGCAAGGTGCAATTCTGAAATTTTTTGCTTTTTCCTGCTCCTCTTAGCATGATAAAGAAGATTCAAAGAGAGTGAGATGCCAGCTCCTTTCATTCAGTCAGTAGCTTCAATCATTTCTGGACGTTTTTCAATGGCAAAAATCTATGAATATTGTAAATGCACAAACAGTAATTTCTCCGCATTGCAAGGTGCAATTCTGAAATTTTTTGCTTTTTCCTGCTCCTCTTAGCATGATAAAGAAGATTCAAAGAGAGTGAGATGCCAGCTCCTTTCATTCAGTCAGTAGCTTCAAACATTTCTTGTATATGAATAACATGATGTTTTTCAATGGCAAAAATCAATGAATATTGTAAAAGCACAAACAGTAATTTCTCCGCATTGCAAGGTGCAATTCTGAAATTTTTTGCTTTTTCCTGCTCCTCTTAGCATGATAAAGAAGATTCAAAGAGAGTGAGATGCCAGCTCCTTTCATTCAGTCAGTAGCTTCAATCATTTCTGGTATATGAATAACATGATGTTTTTCAATGGCAAAAATCAATGAATATTGTAAATGCACAAACAGTAATTTCTCCGCATTGCAAGTTGCAATTCTGAAATGTTTTGCTTTTTCCTGCTCCTCTTAGCATGATAAAGAAGATTCAAAGAGAGTGAGATGCCAGCTCCTTTCATTCAGTCAGTAGCTTCAAACATTTCTGGTATATGAATAACATGATGTTTTTCAATGGCAAAAATCAATGAATATTGTAAATGCACAAACAGTAATTTCTCCGCATTGCAAGGTGCAATTCTGAAATTTTTTGCTTTTTCCTGCTCCTCTTAGCATGATAAAGAAGATTCAAAGAGAGTGAGATGCCAGTTCCTTTCATTCAGTCAGTAGCTTCAATCATTTCTGGACGTTTTTCAATGGCAAAAATCAATGAATATTGTAAATGCACAAACAGTAATTTCTCCGCATTGCAAGGTGCAATTCTGAAATTTTTTGCTTTTTCCTGCTCCTCTTAGCATGATAAAGAAGATTCAAAGAGAGTTAGATGCCAGCTCCTTTCATTCAGTCAGTAGCTTCAAACATTTCTGGTATATGAATAACATGATGTTTTTCAATGGCAAAAATCAATGAATATTGTAAAAGCACAAACAGTAATTTCTCCGCATTGCAAGGTGCAATTCTGAAATTTTTTGCTTTTTCCTGCTCCTCTTAGCATGATAAAGAAGATTCAAAGAGAGTGAGATGCCAGCTCCTTTCATTCAGTCAGTAGCTTCAATCATTTCTGGACGTTTTTCAATGGCAAAAATCAATGAATATTGTAAATGCACAAACAGTAATTTCTCCGCATTGCAAGGTGCAATTCTGAAATTTTTTGCTTTTTCCTGCTCCTCTTAGCATGATAAAGAAGATTCAAAGAGAGTGAGATGCCAGCTCCTTTCATTCAGTCAGTAGCTTCAATCATTTCTGGTATATGAATAACATGATGTTTTTCAATGGCAAAAATCAATGAATATTGTAAATGCACAAACAGTAATTTCTCCACATTGCAAGGTGCAATTCTGAAATTTTTTGCTTTTTCCTGCTCCTCTTAGCATGATAAAGAAGATTCAAAGAGAGTGAGATGCCAGCTCCTTTCATTCAGTCAGTAGCTTCAATCATTTCTGGACGTTTTTCAATGGCAAAAATCAATGAATATTGTAAATGCACAAACAGTAATTTCTCCGCATTGCAAGGTGCAATTCTGAAATTTTTTGCTTTTTCCTGCTCCTCTTAGCATGATAAAGAAGATTCAAAGAGAGCGAGATGCCAGCTCCTTTCATTCAGTCAGTAGCTTCAATCATTTCTGGTATATGAATAACATGATGTTTTTCAATGGCAAAAATCAATGAATATTGTAAATGCACAAACAGTAATTTCTCCGCATTGCAAGGTGCAATTGTGAAATTTTTTGCTTTTTCCTGCTCCTCTTAGCATGATAAAGAAGATTCAAAGAGAGTGAGATGCCAGCTCCTTTCATTCAGTCAGTAGCTTCAATTATTTCTGGACGTTTTTCAATGGCAAAAATCAATGAATATTGTAAATGCACAAACAGTAATTTCTCCGCATTGCAAGGTGCAATTCTGAAATTTTTTGCTTTTTCCTGCTCCTCTTAGCATGATAAAGAAGATTCAAAGAGAGTGAGATGCCAGCTCCTTTCATTCAGTCAGTAGCTTCAAACATTTCTGGTATATGAATAACATGATGTTTTTCAATGGCAAAAATCAATGAATATTGTAAATGCACAAACAGTAATTTCTCCGCATTGCAAGGTGCAATTCTGAAATTTTTTGCTTTTTCCTGCTCCTCTTAGCATGATAAAGAAGATTCAAAGAGAGTGAGATGCCAGCTCCTTTCATTCAGTCAGTAGCTTCAATCATTTCTGGACGTTTTTCAATGGCAAAAATCAATGAATATTGTAAATGCACAAACAGTAATTTCTCCGCATTGCAAGGTGCAATTCTGAAATTTTTTGCTTTTTCCTGCTCCTCTTAGCATGATAAAGAAGATTCAAAGAGAGTGAGATGCCAGCTCCTTTCATTCAGTCAGTAGCTTCAATCATTTCTGGTATATGAATAACATGATGTTTTTCAATGGCAAAAATCAATGAATATTGTAAATGCACAAACAGTAATTTCTCCGCATTGCAAGGTGCAATTCTGAAATTTTTTGCTTTTTCCTGCTCCTCTTAGCATGATAAAGAAGATTCAAAGAGAGTGAGATGCCAGCTCCTTTCATTCAGTCAGTAGCTTCAAACATTTCTGGTATATGAATAACATGATGTTTTTCAATGGCAAAAATCAATGAATATTGTAAATGCACAAACAGTAATTTCTCCGCATTGCAAGGTGCAATTCTGAAATTTTTTGCTTTTTCCTGCTCCTCTTAGCATGATAAAGAAGATTCAAAGAGAGTGAGATGCCAGCTCCTTTCATTCAGTCAGTAGCTTCAATCATTTCTGGACGTTTTTCAATGGCAAAAATCAATGAATATTGTAAATGCACAAACAGTAATTTCTCCGCATTGCAAGGTGCAATTCTGAAATTTTTTGCTTTTTCCTGCTCCTCTTAGCATGATAAAGAAGACTCAAAGAGAGTGAGATGTCAGCTCCTTTCATTCAGTCAGTAGCTTCAAACATTTCTGGTATATGAATAACATGATGTTTTTCAATGGCAAAAATCAATGAATTTTGTAAATGCACAAACAGTAATTTCTCCGCATTGCAAGGTGCAATTCTGAAATTTTTTGCTTTTTCCTGCTCCTCTTAGCATGATAAAGAAGATTCAAAGAGAGTGAGATGCCAGTTCCTTTCATTCAGTCAGTAGCTTCAATCATTTCTGGACGTTTTTCAATGGCAAAAATCAATGAATATTGTAAATGCACAAACAGTAATTTCTCCGCATTGCAAGGTGCAATTCTGAAATTTTTTGCTTTTTCCTGCTCCTCTTAGCATGATAAAGAAGATTCAAAGAGAGTGAGATGCCAGCTCCTTTCATTCAGTCAGTAGCTTCAATCATTTCTGGTATATGAATAACATGATGTTTTTCAATGGCAAAAATCAATGAATATTGTAAATGCACAAACAGTAATTTCTCCGCATTGCAAGGTGCAATTCTGAATTTTTTTGCTTTTTCCTGCTCCTCTTAGCATGATAAAGAAGATTCAAAGAGAGTGAGATGCCAGCTCCTTTCATTCAGTCAGTAGCTTCAATCATTTCTGGACGTTTTTCAATGGCAAAAATCAATGAATATTGTAAATGCACAAACAGTAATTTCTCCGCATTGCAAGGTGCAATTCTGAAATTTTTTGCTTTTTTCTGCTCCTCAGCATGATAAACAAGATTCAAAGAGAGTGAGATGCCAGCTCCTTTCATTCAGTCAGTAGCTTCAATCATTTCTGGACGTTTTTCAATGGCAAAAATCAATGAATATTGTAAATGCACAAACAGTAATTTCTCCGCATTGCAAGGTGCAATTCTGAAATTTTTTGCTTTTTCCTGCTCCTCTTAGCATGATAAAGAAGATTCAAAGAGAGTGAGATGCCAGCTCCTTTCATTCAGTCAGTAGCTTCAAACATTTCTGGTATATGAATAACATGATGTTTTTCAATGGCAAAAATCAATGAATATTGTAAATGCACAAACAGTAATTTCTCCGCATTGCAAGGTGCAAGTCTGAAATTTTTTGCTTTTTCCTGCTCCTCTTAGCATGATAAAGAAGATTCAAAGAGAGTGAGATGCCAGCTACTTTCATTCAGTCAGTAGCTTCAATCATTTCTGGACGTTTTTCAATGGTAAAAATCAATGAATATTGTAAATGCACAAACAGTAATTTCTCCACATTGCAAGGTGCAATTCTGAAATTTTTTGCTTTTTCCTGCTCCTCTTAGCATGATAAAGAAGATTCAAAGAGAGTGAGATGCCAGCTCCTTTCATTCAGTCAGTAGCTTCAATCATTTCTGGTATATGAATAACATGATGTTTTTCAATGGCAAAAATCAATGAATATTGTAAATGCACAAACAGTAATTTCTCCGCATTGCAAGGTGCAATTCTGAAATTTTTTGCTTTTTCCTGCTCCTCTTAGCATGATAAAGAAGATTCAAAGAGAGTGAGATGCCAGCTCCTTTCATTCAGTCAGTAGCTTCAATCATTTCTGGACGTTTTTCAATGGCAAAAATCAATGAATATTGTAAATGCACAAACAGTAATTTCTCCGCATTGCAAGGTGCAATTCTGAAATTTTTTGCTTTTTCCTGCTCCTCTTAGCATGATAAAGAAGATTCAAAGAGAGTGAGATGTCAGCTCCTTTCATTCAGTCAGTAGCTTCAAACATTTCTGGTATATGAATAACATGATGTTTTTCAATGGCAAAAATCAATGAATTTTGTAAATGCACAAACAGTAATTTCTCCGCATTGCAAGGTGCAATTCTGAAATTTTTTGCTTTTTCCTGCTCCTCTTAGCATGATAAAGAAGATTCAAAGAGAGTGAGATGCCAGTTCCTTTCATTCAGTCAGTAGCTTCAATCATTTCTGGACGTTTTTCAATGGCAAAAATCAATGAATATTGTAAATGCACAAACAGTAATTTCTCCGCATTGCAAGGTGCAATTCTGAAATTTTTTGCTTTTTCCTGCTCCTCTTAGCATGATAAAGAAGATTCAAAGAGAGTGAGATGCCAGCTCCTTTCATTCAGTCAGTAGCTTCAATCATTTCTGGACGTTTTTCAATGGCAAAAATCAATGAATATTGTAAATGCACAAACAGTAATTTCTCCGCATTGCAAGGTGCAATTCTGAAATTTTTTGCTTTTTCCTGCTCCTCTTAGCATGATAAAGAAGATTCAAAGAGAGTGAGATGCCAGCTCCTTTCATTCAGTCAGTAGCTTCAATCATTTCTGGACGTTTTTCAATGGCAAAAATCTATGAATATTGTAAATGCACAAACAGTAATTTCTCCGCATTGCAAGGTGCAATTCTGAAATTTTTTGCTTTTTCCTGCTCCTCTTAGCATGATAAAGAAGATTCAAAGAGAGTGAGATGCCAGCTCCTTTCATTCAGTCAGTAGCTTCAAACATTTCTTGTATATGAATAACATGATGTTTTTCAATGGCAAAAATCAATGAATATTGTAAAAGCACAAACAGTAATTTCTCCGCATTGCAAGGTGCAATTCTGAAATTTTTTGCTTTTTCCTGCTCCTCTTAGCATGATAAAGAAGATTCAAAGAGAGTGAGATGCCAGCTCCTTTCATTCAGTCAGTAGCTTCAATCATTTCTGGTATATGAATAACATGATGTTTTTCAATGGCAAAAATCAATGAATATTGTAAATGCACAAACAGTAATTTCTCCGCATTGCAAGTTGCAATTCTGAAATGTTTTGCTTTTTCCTGCTCCTCTTAGCATGATAAAGAAGATTCAAAGAGAGTGAGATGCCAGCTCCTTTCATTCAGTCAGTAGCTTCAAACATTTCTGGTATATGAATAACATGATGTTTTTCAATGGCAAAAATCAATGAATATTGTAAATGCACAAACAGTAATTTCTCCGCATTGCAAGGTGCAATTCTGAAATTTTTTGCTTTTTCCTGCTCCTCTTAGCATGATAAAGAAGATTCAAAGAGAGTGAGATGCCAGTTCCTTTCATTCAGTCAGTAGCTTCAATCATTTCTGGACGTTTTTCAATGGCAAAAATCAATGAATATTGTAAATGCACAAACAGTAATTTCTCCGCATTGCAAGGTGCAATTCTGAAATTTTTTGCTTTTTCCTGCTCCTCTTAGCATGATAAAGAAGATTCAAAGAGAGTTAGATGCCAGCTCCTTTCATTCAGTCAGTAGCTTCAAACATTTCTGGTATATGAATAACATGATGTTTTTCAATGGCAAAAATCAATGAATATTGTAAAAGCACAAACAGTAATTTCTCCGCATTGCAAGGTGCAATTCTGAAATTTTTTGCTTTTTCCTGCTCCTCTTAGCATGATAAAGAAGATTCAAAGAGAGTGAGATGCCAGCTCCTTTCATTCAGTCAGTAGCTTCAATCATTTCTGGACGTTTTTCAATGGCAAAAATCAATGAATATTGTAAATGCACAAACAGTAATTTCTCCGCATTGCAAGGTGCAATTCTGAAATTTTTTGCTTTTTCCTGCTCCTCTTAGCATGATAAAGAAGATTCAAAGAGAGTGAGATGCCAGCTCCTTTCATTCAGTCAGTAGCTTCAATCATTTCTGGTATATGAATAACATGATGTTTTTCAATGGCAAAAATCAATGAATATTGTAAATGCACAAACAGTAATTTCTCCACATTGCAAGGTGCAATTCTGAAATTTTTTGCTTTTTCCTGCTCCTCTTAGCATGATAAAGAAGATTCAAAGAGAGTGAGATGCCAGCTCCTTTCATTCAGTCAGTAGCTTCAATCATTTCTGGACGTTTTTCAATGGCAAAAATCAATGAATATTGTAAATGCACAAACAGTAATTTCTCCGCATTGCAAGGTGCAATTCTGAAATTTTTTGCTTTTTCCTGCTCCTCTTAGCATGATAAAGAAGATTCAAAGAGAGTGAGATGCCAGCTCCTTTCATTCAGTCAGTAGCTTCAAACATTTCTGGTATATGAATAACATGATGTTTTTCAATGGCAAAAATCAATGAATATTGTAAATGCACAAACAGTAATTTCTCCGCATTGCAAGGTGCAATTCTGAAATTTTTTGCTTTTTCCTGCTCCTCTTAGCATGATAAAGAAGATTCAATGAGAGTGAGATGCCAGCTCCTTTCATTCAGTCAGTAGCTTCAATCATTTCTGGACGTTTTTCAATGGCAAAAATCAATGAATATTGTAAATGCACAAACAGTAATTTCT